>NC_048588.1:33255981-33268481 GCF_013265735.2 Oncorhynchus mykiss
ACAACACACTGAGGGAGAGATATCACAATCATGAAACACAACACACTGAGGGAGAGATATCACCATCATGAAACACAACACACTGAGGGAGAGATATAACCATCATGAAACACAACACACTGAGGGAGAGATATCACCATCATGAAACACAACACACTGAGGGAGAGATATCACCATCATGAAACACAACACACTGAGGGAGAGATATAACACAACACACTGAGGGAGAGATATCACCATCATGAAACACAACACACTGAGGGAGAGATATAACACAACACACTGAGGGAGAGATATAACACAACACACTGAGAGATATAACACAACACACTGAGGGAGAGATATCACCATCATGAAACACAACACACTGAGGGAGAGATATCACCATCATGAAACACAACACACTGAGGGAGAGATATAACACAACACACTGAGAGATATAACACAACACACTGAGGGAGAGATATCACCATCATGAAACACAACACACTGAGGGAGAGATATAACACAACACACTGAGGAAGAGATATCACCATCATGAAACACAACACACTGAGGGAGAGATATCACCATCATGAAACACAACACACCGAGGGAGAGATATAACAATCATGAAACACAACACACCGAGGGAGAGATATCCCCATCATGAAACACAACACACTGAGGGAGAGATATCACCATCATGAAACACAACACACTGAGGGAGAGATATCACCATCATGAAACACAACACACTGAGGGAGACATATCACCATCATGAAACACAACACACTGAGGGAGAGATATAACCATCATGAAACACAACACACTGAGGGAGAGATATCACCATCATGAAACACAACACACTGAGGGAGAGATATCACCATCATGAAACACAACACACTGAGGGAGAGATATCACCATCATGAAACACAACACACTGAGGGAGAGATATCACCATCATGAAACACAACACACTGAGGGAGAGATATCACCATCATGAAACACAACACACTGAGGGAGAGATATCACCATCATGAAACACAACACACTGAGGGAGAGATATACCACAACACACTGAGGGAGAGATATCACCATCATGAAACACAACACACTGAGGGAGAGATATAACACAACACACTGAGGGAGAGATATAACACAACACACTGAGAGATATAACACAACACACTGAGGGAGAGATATCACCATCATGAAACACAACACACTGAGGGAGAGATATAACACAACACACTGAGGAAGAGATATCACCATCATGAAACACAACACACTGAGGGAGAGATATCACCATCATGAAACACAACACACAGAGGGAGAGATATAACAATCCTGAAACACAACACACCGAGGGAGAGATATCCCCATCATGAAACACAACACACTGAGGGAGAGATATCACCATCATGAAACACAACACACTGAGGGAGAGATATCACCATCATGAAACACAACACACTGAGGGAGACATATCACCATCATGAAACACAACACACTGAGGGAGAGATATAACCATCATGAAACACAACACACTGAGGGAGAGATATCACCATCATGAAACACAACACACTGAGGGAGAGATATCACCATCATGAAACACAACACACTGAGGGAGAGATATCACCATCATGAAACACAACACACTGAGGGAGAGATATCACCATCATGAAACACAACACACTGAGGGAGAGATATCACAATCATGAAACACAACACAATGAGGGAGAGATATAACACAACACACTGAGGGAGAGATATCACCATCATGAAACACAACACACTGAGGGAGAGATATCACCATCATGAAACACAACACACTGAGGGAGAGATATCACCAGTACCGTAACAGTGTTGTTACCACGACACTAACAGTGTTGTTACCACTACTGTAACAGTGTTGTTACTACTACACTAACAGTGTTGTTACCACTACTGTAACAGTGTTGTTACCACTACAGTAACAGTGTTGTTTCCACTATAATAACAGTGTTGTTACCACTACCGTAACAGTGTTGTTACCACTACCATAACAGTGTTGTTACCACTACCGTAACAGTGTTGTTACCACTACCATAACAGTGTTGTTACCACTACTGTAACAGTGTTGTTACCACTATCATAACAGTGTTGTTACCACTACACTAACAGTGTTGTTACCACTATCGTAACAGTGTTGTTACCACTAACATAACAGTGCTGTTACCACTACTGTAACAGTGTTGTTACCACTATCATAACAGTGTTGTTACCACTACTGTAACAGTGTTGTTACCACTACCGTAACAGTGTTGTTACCACTATCATAACAGTGTTGTTACCACTACCATAACAGTGTTGTTACCACTACTGTAACAGTGTTGTTACCACTATCATAACAGTGTTGTTACCACTATAATAACAGTGTTGTTACCACTATCATAACAGTGTTGTTACCACTACACTAACAGTGTTGTTACCACTATCGTAACAGTGTTGTTACCACTAACATAACAGTGCTGTTACCACTACTGTAACAGTGTTGTTACCACTATCATAACAGTGTTGTTACCACTACTGTAACAGTGTTGTTACCACTACCGTAACAGTGTTGTTACCACTATCATAACAGTGTTGTTACCACTACTGTAACAGTGTTGTTACCACTACCATAACAGTGTTGTTACCACTACCATAACAGTGTTGTTACCACTACCATAACAGTGTTGTTACCACTACCGTAACAGTGTTGTTACCACTACCATAACAGTGTTGTTACCACTACTGTAACAGTGTTGTTACCACTACCATAACAGTGTTGTTACCACTACAGTAACAGTGTTGTTACCACTACCATAACAGTGTTGTTACCACTATAATAACAGTGTTGTTACCACTACTGTAACAGCGTTATCTAAACATTTACTCTATAAAACTTTTTTTTTTACCGTTTTAGAAGTATTTAGTTCCGAGTGAAGCACTTTCAGTGGTTATATATGAATGGGGTTAATGTGATGTACTTTCTGCATGCATACTGAGGGACAAAGATACTTTAATCAAACCACAGTCATGAGTGTTAATCATTTGGTTTTAAGCTCAGAAGCAGCTTGTGTGTGTGTGTGTGTGTGTGTGTGTGTGTGTGTGTGTGTGTGTGTGTGTGTGTGTGTGTGTGTGTGTGTGTGTGTGCGTGCGTGCGTGTGTGTGTGTGTGAGAGTGTAATCACTCTGGAATGCAGGGGCTTAACAGCAGGAGGCAGGAGAGCTTATAGTTCCATACTCCAGGGTAACGGTCTTTGCAAACACACTGTACTGAAGTTTACGCGTTACTAACGCCGAGGTCACCCCAGCAGCGACAGGGTAGCATCATCTAGATATGTACTCAGCATCATCTAGATATGTGTATGCAGCATCATCTGGATATGTGTATGCAGCATCATCTGGATATGTGTATGCAGCATCATCTAGATATGTATGCAGCATCATCTAGATATGTGTGCAGCATCATCTGGATATGTGTGCAGCATCATCTAGATATGTGTGCAGCATCATCTAGATATGTGTGCAGCATCATCTGGATATGTGTGCAGCATCATCTGGATATGTGTGCAGCATCATCTGGATATGTGTGCAGCATCATCTGGATATGTGTGCAGCATCATCTGGATATGTGTGCAGCATCATCTGGATATGTGTGCAGCATCATCTGGATATGTGTGCAGCATCATATATATTTTTTAAAATAATTTTCCAAAAAGAAAAAAGGACATGCAGGAAAATAGCAGTCTGAAAACAGTGTAACATCCTTGAATAATGTTTTTCTTCTTTTATTATATAAAGTGGCAGTAAACCTTTTTAATGTTGTAACCTTTTTCATTTGCCTGATTCTCTCTCCTCCTCTACTCCTCACCTCCTCTCCTCCTCACCTCCTCTCCTCCTCTCCTCCTCACCTCCTCTCCTCCTCACCTCCTCCTCCACACCTCCTCTCCTCCTCTACTCCTCACCTCCTCTACTCCTCACCTCCTCTCCTCCTCTCCTCCTCACCTCCTCTCCTCCTCACCTCCTCTCCTCCTCACCTCCTCCTCCACACCTCCTCTCCTCCTCACCTCCTCTCCTCCTCCTCCACACCTCCTCTCCTCCTCTCCTCCTCACCTCCTCACCTCCTCTCCTCCTCCTCCACACCTCCGCTCCTCCTCACCTCCTCTCCTCCTCTCCTCTTCACCTCTCCTACTCTCCTCCTCATCCTCTCCTCCTCACCTCCTCTCCTCTCCTCCTACTCCTCTCCTCCTCTCATCCTCACCTCTCCTCGTCTCCTCATCTCCTCCTCACCTCCTCTCCTTCTCACCTCCTCTCCTCCTCTCCTCCACACCTCCGCTCCTCCTCTCCTCCTCACCTCTCCTCCTCTCCTCCTCCTCCTCTCCTCCTCACCCCCTCTCCTGCTCTCCTCCTCCTCCACACCTCCTCTCCTCCTCACCTCCTCTCCTCCTCTCCTTCTCACCTCCTCTCCTCCTCACCTCCTCTCCTCCTCTCCTCCTCCTCCACACCTCCGCTCCTCCTCTCCTCCTCTCCTCTTCACCTCTCCTCCTCTCCTCCTCTCCTCCTCCTCCTCTCCTCCTCACTTCCTCTCCTCCTCCTCCTCCTCCACACCTCCTCTCCTCCTCACCTCCTCTCCTCCTGCTCCTCACCTCCTCTCCTCATCACCTCCTCTCCTCCTCCTCCTCACCTCCTCTCCTCCTCACCTCCTCTCCTCCTCACATCCTCACCTCCTCTCCTCCTCACCTCCTCCTCACCTCTCCTCACTTCCTCTCTTCCTCTCCTCCTCACCTCCTCTCCTCCTCACCTCCTCACCTCCTCACCTCCTCCTCCTCACCTCCTCTCCTCACTTCCTCTCCTCCTCACCTCCTCTCCTCCTCACCTCCTCCTCCTTACCTCCTCACTTCCTCTCCTCCTCTCCTCCTCACCTCCTCTCCTCCTCACCTCCTCTCCTCCTCTCCTCCTCACCTCCTCTCCTCCTCCTCCTCACCTCCTCTCCTCACCTCCTCTCCTTCTCACCTCCTCTCCTCCTCACCTCCTCTCCTCCTCTCCTCCTCACCTCTCCTCCTCTCTTCCTCTCCTCCTCACCTCCTCTCCTCCTCTCCTCCTCTCATGTCCATTTCAGTCTCTACTCTCATTCTCTGTTCAATCATTGTTTCTCACCCTTTCTTTCAGTCCTTTACTCTTTTCATTCTGTCTTGTAAAACCTCCTCAGACAAATTGGCAATCAGCGCTGAACAAGAGAAGATGCTTTGATGGGTGTGTGTGTGTGTGCGTGTGCGTGGTTGCCCTCTCCGTGTGTGACGGGGTTAACAACCTCTCTGACCAATCACATTCTTCTGTCAGGGCTCCGTCGCCCAGAGCAACAAGGGTTCTGGCTGGCCAATCGGCATTCAAATGAGTCCCTTCAATGACATCACAAATGTCATGCCTCTGTGAAAGCACACATTCACACTATTACTTTATTTTGTGAGTATTTCTGGATTCAAACACACTGTAGGCTTACATTGATCTGCAACATTACCACTAACTGGACAGAGAGAGAAAGAGAGAGACAGAGACGGAGAAGAAGACAGAGACAGATAGAGACAGAGACGGAGAAGAAGACAGAGACAGATAGAGACAGAGACGGAGAAGAAGACAGAGACAGATAGAGACAGAGACGGAGAAGAAGACAGAGACAGATAGAGACAGAGACGGAGAAGAAGACAGAGACAGATAGAGACAGAGACGGAGAAGAAGACAGAGACAGACAGACAGACAGACAGACAGACAGACAGACAGACAGACAGACAGACAGACAGACAGACAGACAGACAGACAGACAGACAGACAGACAGACAGACAGACAGACAGACAGACAGACAGACAGACAGACAGACAGACAGACAGACAGACAGACAGACAGACAGACAGACAGACAGACAGAGACACAGACAGACAGACAGAGACACAGACAGACAGACAAAGACACAGACAGACAGACAGAGACACAGACAGACAGACAGAGACACAGACAGACAGACAGACAGACAGACAGACAGACAGACATATGGGGGCAAGTAGAGCGGTGGGAAGATAGGAAAGAGATAAAGCGAGGAGGAGATGAAGGGGAGGGAGGGGCCGATGGAGAGAAGGGGTGACATGTTTAAATAGGTCTTGTCTGGCCAAGTGAGTTAATGATCCGACAGACGCTTTCCTCTATCTGCTAATCAACCAACAGCCCAATAACAGACAAGTGGAGGAAGAGAAAAGAGAGAACAGAAAGAGGACATTAGCACAAGGCTGAGTGCTCTTGTCTCATTAGTGTGTCTCTATGTGCGTGTGTGTGCATGTCTGTTTGGTCAGTGTTGATGGTTGTGAATGAGCTGTGGTGGGGATGCAGGCCTAGTGTCTGTGAGGAGTACAATGCAGATCACTGTCTGTCCAAGAACTCAACTCGTCCGTCCGTCCGTCCGTCTGTCCGTCTGTCTGTCTCTCTCTCTCGGGGCTGGGGACTACAGAGTGGAGAGAGACCCTGACATACACACACAGCAGGGGCCCGAGTGTTTCCAGAGCAGATTTTTGACACAACAGGCCCAGAGGGATGGCTAGACAGACCAGCACACAGACCAGCACTTTTTGCAGAGGAATATACTTCATAAAACACACACGCAACATACAGACACAGCAGGACTGTATCACACGATAATTAGGTGCTGATTCGATATGTTTTGCAAATCTCACAATTCTATATGTATTGTGAGTCGATAATGGATTTGTCCCCCCCCCCCCCATAACTAATGGTGAGTGGACTCCAGTTACTCAACGTCCCCAACAATGTAGTCCTAATGATACAGACCAGAGGTAGAGAACAACATGGACGAAACAGAGGGGAGGAACAGAGGGGAGAAACAGAGGGGAGGAACAGAGGGGAGGAACAGAGGGGAGGAACAGAGGGGAGGAACAGAGGGGAGGAACAGAGGGGAGGAACAGAGGGGAGGAACAGAGGGGAGAAACAGAGGGGAGAAACAGAGGGGAGAAACAGAGGGGAGAAACAGAGGGGAGAAACAGAGGGGAGAAACAGAGGGGAGGAACAGAGGGGAGGAACAGGGAGGGAAAGGACAAAGGGGAAAATGAAATAGAGAGAGAGAGAGAGACAGAGACAGAGACAGAGACAGAGACAGAGACAGAGACAGAGAGACAGAGAGACAGAGAGACAGAGAGACAGAGAGACAGAGAGAGACAGATTCAGAGAGAGAGACAGAGAGAGAGACAGAGAGAGAGACAGAGAGAGAGAGAGACAGAGAGAGAGACAGAGAGAGAGACAGAGAGAGAGACAGAGAGAGAGACAGAGAGAGAGACAGAGATAGGGAGAGGTGGGCAGACAGGAGGTGTAGTTGGGGTGGTAGGTGGTGGAGAGAATGGGGAAGGAAGGCAAAAGAGAGAAGGAAGGGAGCAGGGAATTGAGAGAAGGAAAATAGAGGAAGAGAGAGAGAGAAAGAGAGAGACACAGACACAGACACACAGAGAAACAGACACAGAGAAAAACAGAGACACAGACACAGATAAATAGAAAGAGAAAGAGAAAGAGAAAGAGAAAGAGAAAGAGAAAGAGAAAGAGAAAGAGAAAGAGAAAGAGAAAGAGAAAGAGAAAGAGAAAGAGAAAGAGAAAGAGAAAGAGAGAGAGAGAGAGAGAGAGAGAGAGAGAGAGAGAGAGAGAGAGAGAGAGAGAGAGAGAGAGAGAAAGAGAGGAAAGGCGGGATTTGGGACCATTTCCAAAAGTGATTAAGTGGAGGAAACCAGGCAGACTGTAGACCCCTGAGCCCCGCTCAATACATTAACCCTGTACATACTACATACATCAACCCTGTACATACTACATACATTAACCCTGTACATACTACATACATTAACCCTGTACATACTACATACATTAACACTGTACATACTACATACATTAACCCTGTACATACTACATAGATTAACCCTGTACATACTACAGACTACATACATTAACCCTATACATACTACATACATTAACCCTGTACATACTACATACTACATACATTAACCCTGTACATACTACATACTACACACATTAACCCTGTACATACTACATACATTAACCCTGTACATACTACATACATTAACCCTGTACATACTACATACATTAACCCTGTACATACTACATACATTAACCCTGTACATACTACATACATTAACCCTGTACATACTACATACATTAACCCTGTACATACTACATACATTAACACTGTACATACTTAACCCTGTACATACTACATACATTAACCCTGTACATACTACATACATTAACCCTATACATACTACATACATTAACCCTGTACATACTACATACTACATACATTAACCCTGTACATACTACATACTACATACATTAACCCTGAACAAACTACATACATTAACCCTGTACATACTACATACATTAACCCTGTACATACTACATATATTAACCCTGTACATACTACATACTTTAACCCTGTACATACTACATACATTAACCCTGTACATACTACATACTACAAACATTAACCCTGTACATACTACATACATTAACCCTGTACATACTACATACATTAACCCTATACATACTACATACATTAACCCTGTACATACTACATACATTAACCATGTACATACTACATACCTTAACCCTGTACATACTACATACATTAACCCTGTATATACTACATACTACATACATTAACCCCGTACATACTACATACATTAACCCTGTACATACTACATACATTAACCCTGTACATACTACATACATTAACCCTGTACATACTTAACCCTGTACATACTACATACATTAACCCTATACATACTACATACATTAACCCTGTACATACTACATACATTAACCCTGTACATACTACATACATTAACCATGTACATACTACATACCTTAACCCTGTACATACTACATACATTAACCCTGTACATACTACATACTACATACATTAACCCTGTACATACTACATACTACATACATTAACCCCGTACATACTACATACATTAACCCTGTACATACTACATATATTAACCCTGTACAAACTACATACATTAACCCTGTACATACTACATACATTAACCCTGTACATACTACATACATTAACCCTGTACATACTACATACATTAACCCTGTACATACTACATACATTAACCATGTACATACTACATACCTTAACCCTGTACATACTACATACTACATACATTAACCCTGTACATACTACATACTACATAATTTAACCCTGTACATACTACATACATTAACCCTGTATATACTACATACATTAACCCTGTACATACTACATGCATTAACCATGTACATACTACATACATTAACCATGTACATACTACACACATTAACCCTGTACATACTACATACATTAACCCTGTACATACTACATACTACATACATTAACCCTGTACATACTACGTACATTAACCCTGTACATACTACATATATTAACCCTGTACATACTACATACATTAACCCTGTACATACTACATACATTAACCCTGTACATACTACATACATTAACCCTGTACATACTACATACTTTAACCCTGTACATACTACATACTACATACATTAACCCTGTACATACTACATACATTAACCCTGTACATACTACATACATTAACCCTGTACATACTACATACATTAACCCTGTACATACTACATACATTAACCCTGTACATACTACATACATTAACCCTGTACATACTACATACATTAACCCTATACATACTACATACATTAACCCTGTACATACTACATACATTAACCCTGTACATACTACATACATTAACCATGTACATACTACATACCTTAACCCTGTACATACTACATACATTAACCCTGTACATACTACATACTACATACATTAACCCTGTACATACTACATACTACATAATTTAACCCTGTACATACTACATACATTAACCCTGTATATACTACATACATTAACCCTGTACATACTACATACATTAACCATGTACATACTACATACATTAACCCTGTACATACTACATGTATTAACCCTGTACATACTACATACTAAATACATTAACCCTGTACATACTACATACATTAACCCTGTACATACTACATACATTAACCCTGTACATACTACATACGTTAACCATGTACATACTACATACATTAACCATGTACATACTACATACATTAACCCTGTACATACTACATACTACATACATTAACCCTGTACATACTACGTACATTAACCCTGTACATACTACATACTTTAACCCTGTATATACTACATATATTAACCCTGTACAAACTACATACATTAACCCTGTACATACTACATACATTAACCCTGTACATACTACATACATTAACCCTGTACATACTACATACATTAACCCTGTACATACTACATACATTAACCATGTACATACTACATACATTAACCCTGTACATACTACATACTACATACATTAACCCTGTACATACTACATACATTAACCCTGTACATACTACATACATTAACCTTGTACATACTACATACTACATACATTAACCCTGTACATACTACATACTACATACATTAACCCTGTACATACTACATACTACATACAAAGAACCATGTACATACTACATACATTAACCCTGTACATACTACATACATTAAACCTGTACATACTACATACTACATACATTAACCCTGTACATACTACATACATTAACCCTGTACATACTACATACATTAACCCTGTACATACTACATACATTAACCCTGTACATACTACATACATTAACCCTGTACATACTACATACATTAACCCTGTACGCACTGCGTGTGTGTGTCTTTGTATTCATTATGGATCCCCACAGGTACCCCGAGCGACGAAGGTGCAGGAAGAGCAGGCTCCAGGGCGGTGACACTATTTGTGGTTTGTATCCGCTCCGGGCCTCTCGTCGGGAGTGTCGACTGCTTTGCAGGACGCCGCTGTCTTCGGCTTCCACGGCTCGTGACATGCGACCATCGTTGATTTCCATGCTCCTCTTGCTGTGCTCCTTCAACTCCGCTATCAGATGGGGAAGGAGAGACAGGATATGGCTTCCCTGGCAAACAAACTCCGACTGGCAACACCGGTGTGTGAGTATATGTGTGTGTGGTGGACAGGGCATCCTCAGATGTACAATTTAGCAGCGGTGTAAAGTACTTAAGTGAAAATACTTTAAAGTACTACTTAAGTAGTTTTTGGGGGTACTTTACTTTACTATTTATATTTTTGACAACTTTTACATTTACTCCACTACAATCCTACAGAGAATAATGTACTTTTTACTCCTTACATTTTCCCTGACAACCATAAGTACTCGTTACATTTTGAATGGCTAGCAGGACAAGAACATGGTCCAATTCACGCACTTATCAACAGAACATCCCTGGTCATCTACTGTCTCTGATCTGGAGGACTCACTAAACAGAGAACATCCCTGGTCATCCCTACTGCCTCTGATCTGGAGGACTCACTAAACAGAGAACATCCCTGGTCATCTACTGCCTCTGATCTGGAGGACTCACTAAACAGAGAACATCCCTGGTCATCTACTGCCTCTGATCTGGAGGACTCACTAAACAGAGAACATCCCTGGTCATCTCTACTGCCTCTGATCTGGAGGACTCACTAAACAGAGAACATCCCTGGTCATCTACTGCCTCTGATCTGGAGGACTCACTAAACAGAGAACATCCCTGGTCATCTACTGCCTCTGATCTGGAGGACTCACTAAACAGAGAACATCCCTGGTCATCTACTGCCTCTGATCTGGAGGACTCACTAAACAGAGAACATCCCTGGTCATCCCTACTGCCTCTGATCTGGAGGACTCACTAAACAGAGAACATCCCTGGTCATCCCTACTGCCTCTGATCTGGAGGACTCACTAAACAGAGAACATCCCTGGTCATCTACTGCCTCTGATCTGGAGGACTCACTAAACAGAGAACATCCCTGGTCATCTACTGCCTCTGATCTGGAGGACTCACTAAACAGAGAACATCCCTGTTCATCCCTACTGCCTCTGATCTGGAGGACTCACTAAACAGAGAACATCCCTGGTCATCCCTACTGCCTCTGATCTGGTAGACTCTCTAAACAGAGAACATCCCTGGTCATCCCTACTGCCTCTGATCTGGAGGACTCACTAAACAGAGAACATCCCTGGTCATCTCTACTGCCTCTGATCTGGAGGACTCACTAAACAGACAACATCCCTGGTCATCTACTGCCTCTGATCTGGAGGACTCACTAAACAGAGAACATCCCTGGTCATCTACTGCCTCTGATCTGGAGGACTCACTAAACAGAGAACATCCCTGGTCATCCCTACTGCCTCTGATCTGGAGGACTCACTAAACAGAGAACATCCCTGGTCATCTACTGCCTCTGATCTGGAGGACTCACTAAACAGAGAACATCCCTGGTCAT
>NC_048588.1:33273481-33303481 GCF_013265735.2 Oncorhynchus mykiss
CTGTAGCATGGTAGGATACTGTGGGTGGGAAGGGCCTGTAGCATGGTACAATACTATGGGTGGGAAGGGTCTGTAACATGGTAGGATACTGTGGGTGGGAAGGGTCTGTAATATGGTAGGATACTGTGGATGGGAAGGGTCTGTAACATGGTAGATTACTGTGGTTGGTATTTGGCGTTTTGGTATTTCATTAGGATCCCCATTAGCTGTTCCAAAAGCAGCAGCTACTCTTCCTGGTGTTCAACACAAAACATGAACCATGACATAATACAGAACATTAATAGACAAGAACAGCTCAAGGACAGAATTACATTTAAAAACATGAAAGGCACACGTAGCCAACATATCACACAAACTATCTAGGTCAGGGCTGCCCAACACTCTTCCTGGATATCTACTGTCTTGTGGGTTTTCAGTCCAGCCCTAATTTAATACACCTGATCATACACCTGATCATACTAATTAGCTGCTCAACAAGCCCTTAACTAGCTGAATCAGATATGCTAAATTAGGGTTGGACTGAACCTACAGGACAGTAGATCTCCAGGAAGAGGGTTGGACTGAAAACCTACAGGACAGTAGATCTCCAGGAAGAGGGTTGGACTGATAACCTACAGGACAGTAGATCTCCAGGAAGAGGGTTGGACTGAAAACCTACAGGACTGTAGATCTCCAGGAAGAGGGTTGGACTGAAACCCAACAGGACGGTAGATCTCCAGGAAGAGGGTTAGGCTGAAACCCTACAGGACGGTAGATCTCCAGGAAGAGGGTTGGACTGAAACCCTACAGGACGGTAGATCTCCAGGAAGAGGGTTGGGCTGAAACCCTACAGGACGGTAGATCTCCAGGAAGAGGGTTGGGCTGAAACCCTACAGGACGGTAGATCTCCAGGAAGAGGGTTGGGCTGAAACCCTACAGGACGGTAGATCTCCAGGAAGAGGGTTGGGCTGAAACCCTACAGGACGGTAGATCTCCAGGAAGAGGGTTGGGCTGAAACCCTACAGGACGGTAGATCTATCAGGAAGAGGGTTGGGCTGAAACCCTACAGGACAGTAGATCTCTAGGAAGAGGGTTGGGCTGAAACCCTACAGGATGGTAGATCTATCAGGAAGAGGGTTGGGCTGAAACCCTACAGGACGGTAGATCTCCAGGAAGAGGGTTGGGCTGAAACCCTACAGGACGGTAGATCTCCAGGAAGAGGGTTGGACTGAAACCCTACAGGACAGTAGATCTCCAGGAAGAGGGTTGGACTGATAACCTACAGGACAGTAGATCTCCAGGAAGAGGGTTGGACTGAAAACCTACAGGACTGTAGATCTCCAGGAAGAGGGTTGGACTGAAAACCTACAGGAAAGTAGATCTCCAGGAAGAGGGTTGGACTGAAACCCTACAGGACAGTAGATCTCCAGGAAGAGGGTTGGACTGATAACCTACAGGACAGTAGATCTCCAGGAAGAGGGTTGGACTGAAAACCTACAGGACTGTAGATCTCCAGGAAGAGGGTTGGACTGAAACCCAACAGGACGGTAGATCTCCAGGAAGAGGGTTGGGCTGAAACCCTACAGGACGGTAGATCTATCAGGAAGAGGGTTAGGCTGAAACCCTACAGGACGGTAGATCTCCAGGAAGAGGGTTGGACTGAAACCCTACAGGACGGTAGATCTATCAGGAAGAGGGTTGGGCTGAAACCCTACAGGACAGTAGATCTCTAGGAAGAGGGTTGGGCTGAAACCCTACAGGATGGTAGATCTATCAGGAAGAGGGTTGGGCTGAAACCCTACAGGACGGTAGATCTCCAGGAAGAGGGTTGGGCTGAAACCCTACAGGACGGTAGATCTCCAGGAAGAGGGTTGGGTAACCCTGGGTCAAATAGGGGAGAGGCGTTGTTGCTTTTATCTGTCTTTTGAAACCAGGTTTGCTGTTTATTTGAGCAATATGAGATGGATGGAAGTTCCATGCAATAATGGCTCTATAGAATACTGTACGCTTTCTTGAATTTGTTCTGGATTTGGGAACTGTGTAAAGACCCCTGGTGGCATGTCTGGTGAGGTAAGTGTGTGTGTCAGAGCTGTGTGTAAGTTGACTATGCAAACAATTTGGGATTTTTAACACATTAATGTTTCTCATAAAAATAACAAGTGATGCAGTCAGTCTCCCCTCAACTCTGAGCCAAGAGAGAGACTGGCATGTATAGTATTTACATCAGCCCTCTGATTACAATGAAGGACAAGACGTGTCGATCTGTTCTGGGACAACTGCAGCTTAACTAGGTCTTTCCTTGCAGCACTGGACCACACGACTGGACAATAATCAAGATAAGATAAAACGAGAGTGTGCAGAACTTAGGAAGGTTTTAGAATACTCCTAACTGGTTATATTTTGACAGTGAAAACAAGTAATAACAATACTACTGTCAAAACAGACCCCATCACTTCAGGCACTCAGCGCTGCACTTAATTCAACACCTGTTTGGAACAGAGCTACTATAGCATTGCCTATGTGCTATTACCCATAGTCCTTGGCTTTAAATGACCTGCCCCCTCATTGACATTGTACAGAGGTTGTGATATGAAGGGTGAAATAGTGAGAGGGAGCATTTAGTTATAAACACTGGTAGGGTTACGTTTAGAGATATGTGTGTAGGGTTAGAGTTCACCACATCAGTCACCGGCTTCATTAACAAGTACATCGACGACGTCGTCCCCACAGTGATCGTACGTCCCAACCAGACGCTATGGATTACAGGCAGCATCCACACCGAGCTAAAGGCTGGAGAGGCCCCTTTCAAGGAGCGGGGCCCTCATCTGGACGCTTAGAAGAATCCTGCTACGACCTCCTGCGAGCCATCAAACAGGCAAAGTGTCAATACAGGAATACAAATGAATCCTACTTCACTGCCTCTGATGCTCGTTGGATGTGGCAGGACCTGCAAACTATCAAGGATTACAAAGGGAAACCCAGTCGCGAGCTGCCCAGGGACGTGAGCCTACCAGTGCGTTTCAAGTTCCTCCGTGTCCACATCACTAAGGAGCTATCATGATCCACACACACCAACACAGTCTTGAAGAGGGCACGACAACACCTCATTCCCCTCAGGAGGCTGAAACGATTTGGCACGGGCCCTCAGATCCTCAAAATGTTCTACAGCTGCACCACTGAGAGCATCTTGACTGGCTGCTGCATCACCGCCTGGTATGGAAACTGCTTGGCATCCAACTGCACGGCGCTACAGAGGGTAATGCGCACGGTCCAGTACATCACTGGGGCTGAGCTCCCTGTCATCCAGGACCTCTATACCAGGTGGTGTCAGAGGAAGGCCAAGTCATAGACTGTGCTCTCTGCTACAGCATGGCAGGCGGCACCGATGCACCAAGTCTTGAACCAACAAGACCCTGAACAGCTTCTACACCCAAGTCATAGACTGTGCTCTCTGCTACCGCATGGCAGGTGGCACCGATGCACCAAGTCTTGAACCAACAAGACCCTGAACAGCTTCTACACCCAAGCCATAAGACTGATAAATACTTGTTTAAATTGTTAAGCAAATAGGTACCCGAACTCTATGCCTTTAAAACAAATTCCTCACATATGTTGTTGCTACTGTTTATTATCTGTCCTGTTACCTAGTCACTTTATTCCCAGTTATATATACATATCTACCTCAATGACCTCGTACCCCTGCACATGGACTCGGTACTGGTACTCTGTGTATATTACCAAGTTATCCTTACTCATTGTGTATTTATTATGACTTTTATTTTTACAGGTTTTTACTTTTCTTTTATTTCTCTAGTTATTTTTTCTGTATTTTATTTCTCTAGTTTATTTCTCTAGTTTATTTCCCTCTGCATTGTTGGGTTATGGCTGCAGGATGCAACAGTGTGTCTCTGCATTCTCCGAATCCATCACTCTCTGTGGAACCAGAGGAATGTTTGGGAATGTTCCCACCCTCCCAGTTCTCCCAAGGCTCCTCCCACCAGCCTCCTCTGGGTCCTACCCTCCCAGTTCACCCAGGAATAACAATCCACAGCCCCTCATGTTGGGTGAGGGAACATGTTCCCTGCTCCCTCCACCATGGGTCAACTGAAGGTAGTGAAAGTGGGTGAGGAGAGGAATGGGGAGTTGTGTGTGTGTGTGGAGTTGTGTGTGTGTGTGTGTGTGTGTGTGTGTGGGTGGGTGTTCCACAGAGAGTGATGGATGAGGATCAAGACAAAGCAAAGACACACTATTGCATCCTGCAGCCATAACCCAATTGACCTATCAAACCACATCACATCACAACAGGTGTAGACAAACAACAGGTGTAGACTAACAACAGGTGTAGACTAACAACAGGTGTAGACTAACAACAGGTGTAGACTAACAACAGGTGTAGACTAACAACAGGTGTAGATTAACAACAGGTGTAGACTAACAACAGGTGTAGACTAACAACAGGTGTAGACTAACAACAGGTGTAGACTAACAACAGGTGTAGACTAACAACAGGTGTAGACTAACAACAGGTGTAGACTAACAACAGGTGTAGACTAACAACAGGTGTAGAATAACAGTGAAATGTTTACTTATGGGCCATTCCAAACAATCGCCATGACAGAATTCTGGGAGTGGAGAGAGATTGATAAGACTGAGGAACTGGGGAGTGTCCATGAGTGAGAGAGACATAATATTACACACAAATGTTTCTATTCCTGTTCATTTTTTAATGTTTATTTAACTTTTGTTTATTATCTATTTCACTTGCTTTGGCAATGTTAACATATGTTTTCTGTGCCAATAAAGCCTCTTGAATTGAATTGAGAGCGAGCGAGCAAGAGAGAGACAGACAAGAGAGAGAGAGAGAGACAGTCCATCATAAAAGAGAACACTGTGAAATGAACAGAGCACACTCCTTCTTCATCTCCCTCTTCTCCATTCATCCTTCTCCATCTGTCAGAACCCACTAGAATCACTAGGAGAGACTGGTAGGGAGGTTGGGGTGAGGAGGGGAAGAGGGGAAGAGGTGAGGTTGGCCTGAGGAGGAGTATTACGGTATTTGGCAAGGTTGGGGTGACTGAGGGTTGTGCAAGGATGAGGAGGGGATGAGGATGAGGAGGGGATGAGGATGAGGTGGGGATGAGGATGAGGTGGGGATGAGGATGAGGAGGGGATGAGGATGAGGAGGGGATGAGGATGAGGTGGGGATGAGGATGAGGATGAGGAGGGGATGAGGATGAGGAGGGGATGAGGATGAGGTGGCTGTATGTTGTATTATCACTAGTCAGCCAGTTGACTAGTGATAAGGAGCCTTCAGTCTGCCACAGTCATGATGTATGAAGCTGTACAATGACAACTCGTTCATTGAGAGGGGAGAGAACATGAGAGGGGGCAGGAAAGGAGGAGGAGGAGATATGGAGAGAACATGAGAGGGGACAGGAAAGGAGGAGGAGGAGAGATGGAGAGAACATGAGAGGGGACAGGAAAGGAGGAGGAGGAGAGATGGACAGAACATGAGAGGGGACAGGAAAGGAGGAGGAGGAGAGATGGAGAGAACATGAGAGGGGACAGGAAAGGAGGAGGAGGAGAGATGGAGAGAACATGAGAGGGGACAGGAAAGGAGGAGGAGGAGAGATGGAGAGAACATGAGAGGGGACAGGAAAGGAGGAGGAGGAGAGATGGACAGAACATGAGAGGGGACAGGAAAGGAGGAGGAAGAGAGATGGAGAGAACATGAGAGGGGGCAGGAAAGGAGGAGGAGGAGATATGGACAGAACATGAGAGGGGACAGGAAAGGAGGAGGAAGAGAGATGGAGAGAACATGAGAGGGGGCAGGAAAGGAGGAGGAGGAGATATGGACAGAACATGAGAGGGGGCAGGAAAGGAGGAGGAGGAGATATGGACAGAACATGAGAGGGGACAGGAAAGGAGGAGGAGGAGATATGGACAGAACATGAGGGGGCAGGAAAGGAGGAGGAGGAGAGATGGACAGAACGTGAGAAGGGACAGGAAAGGAGGAGGAGGAGAGATGGACAGAACATGAGAGGGGGCAGGAAAGGAGGAGGAGGAGAGATGGACAGAACGTGAGAAGGGACAGGAAAGGAGGAGGAGGAGAGATGGACAGAACATGAGAGGGGGCAGGAAAGGAGGAGGAGGAGAGATGGACAGAACATGAGAGGGGGCAGAGAGAAATAGTATATATAGACTATCTCCCAGGCTGTGTTACTTTCACTGGTTGCGCCTGAGAAGAGACAAAGTGAGAGGGGAAGGAGAGAGGAGAAAATAGAATGAGAGAGGGAGCGAAGTGAGAGAAGGTGAGGGGGTGGGGTGAAGGTTATTGGGGCGATTTGGAGGGAGGAGGGGATGGTGAGGTCATTAAACAGCACTAATGACCCGTTGATTGACGAGGGGCCCAACTCTGACCTCTAATTACAGCAGAGCCTGAGAACCAGCCTGAGGACTGTGTGTGTGTGTGTGTGTGTGTGTGTGTGTGTGTGTGTGTGTGTGTGTGTGTGTGTGTGTGTGTGTGTGTGTGTGTGTGTGTGTGTGTGTGTGTGTGTGCGTGTGTGCGTGCGTGTTTCCAACTAGCTCTCACAGTCTCACGTCAGATTTGGATGTTCATCCATGTTTCTCAAACATCACATTTTGAAATCTTAAGGTTGACTCGGAACGTAAAATGAAGGATTAAGGTTTGGGATAGGCTACTTGAAGGTAACAGAGCTCACTGTTGCCCCTAGTGGCCGGTTTCCACATCATCTCCCGACGTCCTCAGACATGGATGGACGTGGAATACTGACTTATATCACGGGTGACCTGGCTGGGACTGACTTATATTACGGGTGACCTGCCTGGGACTGACTTGTATCACGGGTGACCTGCCTGAAACTGACATGTATCACGGGTGACCTGCCTGAAACTGACTTGTATCACCGGTGACCTGCCTGGGACTGACTTATATTAAGGGTGACCAGGCTGGGACTGACTTATATCATGGGTGACCTGGCTGGGACTGACTTATATCACGGGTGACCTGGCTGGGATTGACTTGTAATTAAGGGTGACCTGGCTGGGACTGACTTGTATTACGGGTGACCTGGCTGGGACTGACTTGTATCACGGGAGACCTGGCTGGGACTGACTTATATCACGGGTGACCTGGCTGGGACTGACTTATATCACGGGTGACCTGCCTGGGACGGACTTATTTCACGGGTGACCTGGCTGGGACTGACTTATATCACGGGTGACCTGGCTGGGACTGACTTGTAATTAAGGGTGACCTGGCTGGGACTGACTTGTAATTAAGGGTGACCTGGCTGGGACTGACTTGTATTACGGGTGACCTGGCTGGGACTGACTTATATCACGGGTGACCTGGCTGGGACTGACTTGTAATTAAGGGTGACCTGGCTGGGACTGACTTGTAATTAAGGGTGACCTGGCTGGGACTGACTTGTATTACGGGTGACCTGGCTGGGACTGACTTATATCACGGGTGACCTGGCTGGGACTGACTTGTAATTAAGGGTGACCTGGCTGGGACTGACTTGTATTACGGGTGACCTGGCTGGGACTGACTTGTATCACGGGTGACCTGGCTGGGACTGACTTATAACACGGGTGACCTGCTGGGGAAATGACACATCTAGACCAATGTTCCCTCTAATGTTTTGGGGCACTGAGCAAATTTTAAGTATTGGGAGCGGAAACTTGAACATTGCGAGAATTTTTTGCAACTTCCGGCGTGCGTTTCCAGTGAACACTGAGGCTGTACTTTTACAGTTTTAGACAGTAGCCAACAGGCTGTACCTTTACAGTTTTAGAAGGTAGCCAACAGGCTGTACCTTTACAGTTTTAGAAAGTAGCCAACAGGCTGTACCTTTACAGTTTTAGACAGTAGCCAACAGGCTGTACCTTTACAGTTTTAGACAGTAGCCAACAGGCTCTACCTTAACATTTTTAGACAGTAGCCAACAGGCTGTACCTTTACAGTTTTAGACAGTAGCCAACAGGCTCTACCTTTACAGTTTTAGACAGTAGCCAACAGGCTCTACCGTTACAGTTTTAGACAGTAGCCAACAGGCTGTACCTTTACAGTTTTAGACAGTAGCCAACAGGCTGTACCTTTACAGTTTTAGACAGTAGCCAACAGGCTCTACCTTTACATTTTTAGACAGTAGCCAACAGGCTGTACCTTTACAGTTTTAGACAGTAGCCAACAGATAAAAGACAGCACTGTGCAGCCGTCATCATCGACCTGGCCAAGGCTTTTGCCTCTGTCAATCACCGTATCCTTATCGGCAGACTCAACAACCTTGGTTTCTCAAATGACTGCCTCGCCTGGTTCACCAACTACTTCTCAGACAGAGTTCAGTGTGTCAAATCGGAGGGCCTGTTGACCGGACCTCTGGCAGTCTCTATGGGGGTGCCACAGGGTTCAATTCTCAGGCCAACTCTCTTCTCTGTATATATCAACAATGTCACTCTTGCTGCGGGTGATTCCCTGATCCACCTCTACGCAGACGACACCATTCTGTATACTTCTGGCCCTTCTTTGGACACGGTGTTAACTACCCTCCAGACGAGCTTCAATGCCATACAACACTCCTTCCGTGGCCTCCAACTGCTCTTAAACACTAGTAAAACCAAATGCATGCTTTTCAACCGTTCGCTGCCCGCACCCGCCTGCCCGACTAGCATCACCACCCTGGACGGTTCCGACTTAGACTATATGGACAACTACAAATAACTAGGTGTCTGGCTAGACTGTAAACTCTCCTTCCAGACTCATATTAAACATCTCCAATCCAAAATTAAATCTAGAATTGGCTTCCTATTTCGCAACAAAGACTCTTTCACTCACGTCGCCAAACATACCCTCGTAAAATTGACTATCCTACCGATCCTCGACTTCGGTGATGTCATTTATATATAAATAGGAAAGTACAGATAACCTAAGAAACTACTTAAGTAGTACTTAACTTCTCAGGGCTAGGCCCATTTTTTCTCAATTACCGCCTGAATGACGTGCCCAAAGTAAACTGCCTGTAGCTCAGGCCCTGAAGCTAGGAGATGCATTTAATTGGTACCATTGGAAAGAAAACACGTTTGAAGCTTGTAGAAATGTTAAAATAATATAGGAGAATATAACACAATATATATGGTTAGAGAACCTCCAAAGAAAAAACAACCAGAAACCTGTGGAAAAATATTTTGTGGGGCGCCATCCTCAATCAATCGCATGGCATGTTTTCGCAGTAATGGCTACTGTAAATCGGACAGTGCAGTTAGATTAACAAGAATGTTAGCTTTCAGCCGATATAAGACAATTATGTATCTACATTTTTAAAAATCCATAATATTTATTAGAATTTCTTTAAATTACTTGCCCTCCAGTTGCACCGGAAGTTGTCCGGCTAGCGGGGCACCAATCCTTACTTTACACCACTGCATATCTGTTTCTTTTTCATTCTCTCTCTCTCTCCTTTTATCACTTTTTCACTCTCTTTCTCACTTGTTCTCTCTCTTTCTAACCTGTTCTCTACATTTCTCTCTCTAACACACACACACAAGCTCTGCATGATAAGTTTGTCAAGAAAATACATTTCCTTAAGGCTGGATAACATGCAATAAAACAAGATTCACTTTTCCATATACCGTTTATACAAATACAAACCATCTCGTATTATATTGTTTATGAGAGAGAAAGGAAAGAGCCTTCCCAGCAAGGTGAGCCGCTCAAATCAACTAACCCTCATTACCGAACATCTACCTAACTCAGTGGAACACAACATTACCTCTCCTACACTAGAACAACAACTGGTGTGTGTGTGTGTGTGTGTGTGTGTGTGTGTGTGTGTGTGTGTGTGTGTGTGTGTGTGTGTGTGTGTGTGTGTGTGTGTGTGTGTGTGTGTGTGTGTGTGTGTGTAATTGATAGGAGAGTTTGGCGCTGGCAGCAGTATATGAAGTCATTGCTTCATTTCTCCACCGTTTCACTCTCACGCTAGATCAGGTTATCACAGACCACTGACACACACACACACACACACACACACACACACACACACACACACACACACACACACACACACACACATACTGGTGTAAAGTAATTAAGTAAAAAATACTTTAAAGTACTACTTTAGTCGTTTTTTGGGGTGTCTGTACTTAACTAATTTATATTTTTGACAACTTTTACATTACTACATTCCTAAAGAAATGTATGTGCTAAATCAAACCAGACGGCATGATTTTCTTTCCTTTATTTGTTATGGAGCACAGGGCCAGGGGCAGGGCCAGGGGCAGGGGCAGGGCCAGGGCCAGGGGCAGGGCCAGGGGCAGGGGCAGGGCCAGGGGCAGGGGCAGGGCCAGGGGCACACTCCAACACTCAGACATTTACAAACCAAGCATGTGTGTTTAGTGAATTCGCCAGATCAGGTAGTAGGGATGACCAGGGATGTTCTCTTGATAAGTGTGTGAATTAGACACTTTTCCGATCCTGCTAGGCATTCAAAAATGTAACAAGTACTTTTGGGGTGTCAGAGAAAATGTATAAAACACATTATTTTCATTTTTTTCGTTAGGAATGCAATGAAATAAAAGCAAAAGTTGTCAAATATAAGAATAGTAAAGTAAAGTACAGATACCAAATAAACGACTTAAGTAGTACCTTAAAGTATTTTCACTTAAGTACTTTACACCACTGGCCATAATTCTTCAAGTAAAGCATATACAGTTGAAGTCGAAAGTTTACATAAACTTAGGTTGGAGTCATTAAAACTCATTTTTCAACCACTCCACAAATTTGTTGTTAACAAACTATAGTTTTGGCAAGTCGGTTTGGACATCTACTTTGTGCATAACACAAGTAATTTTTCCAACAATTGTTTACAGACACATTATTTCACTTATAATTCACTGTATCACACTTTCAGTCGGTCAGAAGTTTACATACACTAAGTTGACTGTGCCTTTAAACAGCTTGGAAAATTCCAGAAAATGATGTCATGGCTTTAGAAGCTTCTGATAGGCTAATGGACATAATTTGAGTCAATTGGAGGTGTACCTGTGGATGTATTTCAAGGCTTACCTTCAAACTCAGTGCCTCTTTGCTTGACATCATGGGAAAATCAAAAGAAATCAGCCAAGTCCTCAGAAAAAAATTGGAGACCTCCACAAGTCTGGTTCATCCTTGGGAGCAATTTCCAAACGCCTTCATCTGTACAAACAATAGTACACAAGTATAAACACCATGGGACCACACAGCCGTCATACCGCTCAGGAATGATCAGATTAATATTGCCATTGAGAAAATTCAAAACATTACGAGACATGACCTTTTTCAAGGTCAGTCTCGCAAAAAGACGCATTCTTGCGTTCTCACTACCCGCTATTCTAAGTGCTCTGAACAAATTAAGGGAATTGTTCACAAACATTGGCACATCCTAAAATGCGATGATCGTCTCGGTAATGTGTTTTCAGACCTTCCCTTGGTCGTATTCTCGCGGGGCAGAAATCTCAGAGACCAGTTGGTAAACTCTGATTTACCACCTCAAGATATTCCTGAACAACGTCTATTTGCACCCTACTGGATGGAATTTACAAGTGTAATGGCTGTGCTCAACGCAATGGCACTTATACATGTAGATCCTTCAAACACCCCCAAACAGGGAACCAGATCCCAATCAAAGGTGTTATCACGTGCTCCACTAAGGCAGTTATTTATTTCCTTAACTTACCTCATTTGCACTCACTGTATATAGACTTTTTGTTTTCTTTTGTTCTACTGTATTATTGATTGTACGTTTGTTTACTCCATGTGTAACTCTGTGTTGTTTGTGTCAAACTGCTTTGCTTTATCTTGGCCAGGTCGCAGTTGCAAATGTGAACTTGTTCTCAACTAGCCTACCTGGTTAAATAAAGGTGAAATAAAAAATAAATAGAAATGTATCTTATAACTTGTTCTTGTGGTAAAAGTGATGTAGGTAAAACAAAGCGTGAATTAAAAGTACGTATCTCAGAGCATCGTAGCACCATTAGGTTCAAAAAACTTAACTTACCCAGTTGCGGCCCATTTTTTGGAAGCAAACCACTCGATTTCGTCTCTGCGTTATATTGGCATCGAACATGTCGCCCTCCCTAGGACCTTGATAATTTCTTGTTAAAACGAGAGGCTGCCTGGATCTTTAACTAATTGTTTGTAAGCTTGTGTAGTCAAATGAATCTATGATCGTATCTATCCATTTGTTCTTTTGTATGCTGTTCTTTGTATGCCATTTTTTTATATTTGATAATTAACCAATGATATTAGGCCACACTTGGCCATGATTACAGACACCTGTGTCTTTTGACACTATATAAACGAGTCATCCCGCAGTGTTTGATTAGACCCTGATGAAGACAGCTTGGCTGTAGAAACGTTGGACATGACATTTTTGCATCTGAGCTCCTAGAGTGTGTGGCTCTCCTTTATTTTCAAGGTTTCCACTCCGCTAGCCAGCACCTCGTCTTAATAGGTGTTCCACTCCGCTAGCCAGCACCTCGTCTTAATAGGTGTTCTACTCCGCTAGCCAGCACCTCGTCTTAATAGGTGTTCCACTCCGCTAGCCAGCACCTCGTCTTAATAGGTGTTCTACTCCGCTAGCCAGCACCTCGTCTTAATAGGTGTTCCACTCCGCTAGCCAGCACCTCGTCTAATAGGTGTTCCACTCCGCTAGCCAGCACCTCGTCTAATAGGTGTTCCACTCCGCTAGCCAGCACCTTGTCTAATAGGTGTTCCACTCCGCTAGCCAGCACCTCGTCTAATAGGTGTTCCACTCCGCTAGCCAGCACCTCGTCTTAATAGGTGTTCCACTCCGCTAGCCAGCACCTCGTCTTAATAGGTGTTCCACTCCGCTAGCCAGCACCTCGTCTTAATAGGTGTTCCACTCCGCTAGCCAGCACCTCGTCTTAATAGGTGTTCCACTCCACTAGCCAGCACCTCGTCTTAATAGGTGTTCTACTCCGCTAGCCAGCACCTCGTCTTAATAGGTGTTCCACTCCGCTAGCCAGCACCTCGTCTTAATAGGTGTTCCACTCCGCTAGCCAGCACCTCGTCTTAATAGGTGTTCCACTCCGCTAGCCAGCACCTCGTCTTAATAGGTGTTCCACTCCGCTAGCCAGCACCTCGTCTTAATAGGTGTTCCACTCCGCTAGCCAGCACCTCGTCTTAATAGGTGTTCCACTCCACTAGCCAGCACCTCGTCTTAATAGGTGTTCTACTCCGCTAGCCAGCACCTCGTCTTAATAGGTGTTCCACTCCGCTAGCCAGCACCTCGTCTTAATAGGTGTTCTACTCCGCTAGCCAGCACCTCGTCTTAATCGGTGTTCCACTCCACTAGCCAACACCTCGTCTTAATAGGTGTGCAGTTCTTTTTCTTCTAGATAGCTAATCCAAGTTTATCATTTTAAAAACCCTTTTGCAATTATGTTAACACAGCTGAAAACTGTTGTTCTGGTTAAAGAAGCAATAAAACTGACCTTCTTTAGACTCGTTGAGTATCTGGATGTCCAGAAACAAGTAACTTTCTTCTGAAACTCATTTATATTCTTGTTCTGAGAAATGAAGGCTATTCCATGTGAGAAATTGCCAAGAAACTGAAGATCTCGTACAGCTCTGTGTACTACTCCCTTCACAGAACAGCGCAAACTGGCTCTATCCAGAATAGAAAGAGGAGTGAGAGGCCCCAATACACAAATGAGCAAGAGGACAAGTACATTAGAGTGTCTAGTTTGAGGAACAGACACCTCACAAGTCCTCAACTGGCAGCTTCATTAAATAGTACCCGCAAAACACCAGCCTCAACGTCAACAGTGAAGAGTGATGCTGGCCTTCTAGGCAGCGTTGCAAAGAAAAAGCCATATCTCAGACTGGCCAATAAAAAGAAAAGATTAAGATGGACAAAAGAACACAGACACTGGACAGAGGAACTCTGCCTAGAAGGCCAGCATCCCGGAGTCGCCGCTTCACTGTTGACATTGAGACTGGTGTTTGTAGTCTCTAGATCACAATTAAACAAGTGAGACCCAGATAGAGGGAGGGAGGGAGGAGTGGGAGCTGGGAAGGATTCCAGACAACAGGATTTATAGCAGCGATCTGTGGTGAAAGTGTTTCAGGGCCGTTTGTAGAGGTGGAAAGTAACAGAGTATCATTGAGAGACCAACAAAACAGTTGTTTTGATGGCTCTGATAAACTAAACTCACAATTTAACAACACTAAAATGTCTTAATCAGTTACATGTAATCTCCTCAGAAATAAACTAACTGAAATCAGTTACGGTACCAGCAAATATATTGTAATCAGATTACAGATACTTTTGAAAAACTAGACGGATACCTCGTGGGTTACTTTGGAATCCAGAAAGGATGTTTGCGAGAAAAAAATACATAATGACACGTTTCTGTTTTCTTAATGACATGCAATTCAGCAATGAAAAAAGGCAAAAGTTTAATCTTTGCTCCATCTGAGCGAGTCTGACCACAAGTAAAATACCACTATGATGTCAGAGACCACTATGATGTCAGAGACCACTACGATGACAGAGACCAATATGATGTCAGAGTCCACTACGACGACAGAGACCACTACGACGACAGAGACCACTACGACGACAGAGACCACTACGATGACAGAGACAACTACGACGACAGAGACCACTACGACGACAGAGTCCACTACGACGACAGAGTCCACTACGACGACAGAGACCAATATGATGTCACACCAAATGTATTTGATGATTATTTTTGTCCTCATTTAATGCCTCTTCATGGGAAATTTTCTTCACATTTCTTATATTAAGCAAATCAGACAGCATGATTTTCTAGTTTTTTGGTGGGGATAACCAGAGGCACACGCCAACACTCAGACATAATTTACAAATGAAGCGTTTGTGTTTAGTGAGTCCGCCAGATCAGAGGCAGTAGAGATGATCACATGTTCTTGTGAATTAGATCATGTTCCTGTCCTGCTTAAGCATTCTAAATGTAACGAGTACTTTTTGGTGTCAGGGAAAATGTATGGGGTGAAAAGTACATTATCTTCTTTAGGAATGTATGTGAGTAAAAGTACAATTTGTCAAAAATATAATTAGTAAAGTACAGATACCCCCCAAGAAACAATTTTAAGCATTTTTATTTACGTACTGTCACGTTCGTCGTATGGAGGAGACCAAGGCACAGCGTGATGTGAATACATACTTTTTAATGAAGACAAAGAACACTTAACAAATTATACCAAAACGACAAACCGAACGTGAAGCTATTTAATACTAGTGCAGACACAGGCAACTAGACATAGACATAGAAAATAACCCACGAAATACCCAAAGAAGATAGCTGCCTAAATATGGTTCCCAATGAGAGACAACAATAAACAGCTGCCTCTAATTGAGAACCAATCTAGGCAACCATAGACATATATACACATAGATGGTAAACAACCCCATAAACCTACAAAACCCCTAGACAGTACAAAAACACATACATCACCCATGTCACACCCTGACCTAACCAAAACAATAAAGAAAACACTGTAGGTGTGTGTGTGTGTAAACAGCTACAGATTAGTATGTGGTTTTTGTTATGGAGAGAAAATAATTTCCTTAAAACTTCTTAAGGCTAGGGGGCAGTATTTTCACATCCGGATGAATGACTTGCCCAAAGTAAACTGCCTGCTACTCAGGCCCAGAAGGTAGGATATGCATATAATTGGTAGATTCGGATCGAAAACACTCTAAAGTTTCTAAAACTGTTAAAAGTATGTCTGTGAGTATAACAGAACTGATACGCCAGGTGAAACCTCGAGGAGAAACCATCCCAAAGAAGAAAAAAAATCAGCTAACCACTATTTTCAATGGCTATCACTTTTATTATAAGGCAAAGTCCTCCAAGATTGCAGTTCCTAGGGCTTCCACTAGATGTCAACAGTCTTTAAAAAGAGTTTCAGGCTGGTTTTTGGAAAAATGAGCCAGAAATTGTAGTTTTTCTAGGTGGCTCCCATTTTGGCTGTAGTGTTTCCAAGCGTGTTAATGAGAGCGAGTTCTTTGGTATTTTTCTCCGGTAAAGACAATAACAATTCTCAGTCTTAAATTGTATAGTTTATTTACGTATTAGAATACCCAAGGTTTGATTATAAACGTTGATTGACTTGTTTGGAAAAGTTTATTAGTAACGTTTGGGATTCATTTTGTATGCATTTTGATGGAGGGAAACTGGGTGGATTATTGACTGAAGCGCGCCAGCTAAACTGAGTTTTATGCATATAAAGAAGGACATTATCAAACTAAAGGACCATTTGTGATGTAACTGGGACCTTTTGGAGTGCCAACAGAAGAAGATCATCAAAGGCATTTGTTATATCGTTATTTCTGACTTTCATGTCGCACCTGTCTGATTGAAATATGTTTTTCATGTGTTTGTATGCGGGGCGCTGTCCTCAGATAATCGCATGGTGTGCTTTCGCCGTAAAGCCTTTTTGAAATCTGACACGGCGGCTGGATTAACAAGACATTAAGCTTTATTTTGATGTATTACACTTGTGATTTTATGAAAGTTGAATATTTATAATACTCTAGTTTGAATTTTGCACTCTGCAATTTCACCGGATGTTGTCGAGGTGTCCCGCTAGCGGCACGCCTTTCCCAAAACAGGCCTAAATACATGGCTGAGTGTGTGTGTGTGTGTGTGTGTGTGTGTGTGTGTGTGTGTGTGTGTGTGTGTGTGTGTGTGTGTGTGTGTGTGTGTGTGGTGTGTGTGTACACATCAAAATATTTTTACTTAGTTACTTTACACCACTGACTGTGAGAGCTGGTTGCTAACTCTCTCTCTGTTCTCTTTCTGTTCTCTCTCTGTTCTCTCTCTGTTCTCTCTCTGTTCTCTCTCTGTGTCTGTTCTCTCTCTGTTCTCTCTCTGTTCTCTATCTGTCTGTTCTCTCTCTGTGTCTGTTCTCTCTCTATTCTCTATCTGTCTGTTCTCTCTCTGTGTCTGTTCTCTCTCTATTCTCTCTCTGTTCTCTCTCTGTTCTCTATCTGTCTGTTCTCTCTCTGTGTCTGTTCTCTCTCTGTTCTCTATCTGTCTGTTCTCTCTCTGTGTCTGTTCTCTCTCTGTGTCTGTTCTCTCTCTGTTCTCTCTCTGTTCTCTATCTCTCTGTTCTCTCTCTGTGTCTGTTCTCTCTGTGTCTGTTCTCTCTCTCTCTCTGTCTGTTCTCTCTCTGCTCTCTCTCTGTTCTCTCTCTGTTATCTATCTGTCTGTTCTCTCTCTGTGTCTGTTCTCTCTCTATTCTCTCTCTGTTCTCTCTCTGTTCTCTATCTGTCTGTTCTCTCTCTGTGTCTGTTCTCTCTCTGTTCTCTATCTGTCTGTTCTCTCACTGTGTCTGTTCTCTCTCTGTGTCTGTTCTCTCTCTGTGTCTGTTCTCTCTCTGTTCTCTCTCTGTTCTCTATCTCTCTGTTCTCTCTCTGTGTCTGTTCTCTCTCTGTGTCTGTTCTCTCTGTGTCTGTTCTCTCTCTCTGTTCTCTCTGTGTCTGTTCTCTCTCTGTCTGTTCTCTCTCTCTGTCTGTTCTCTCTATGTGCCTGTTCTCTCTCTCTGTTCTCTCTGTGTCTGTTCTCTCTCTCTCTGTCTGTTCTCTCTCTGTGTCTGTTCTCTCTCTGTTCTCTCTCTGTTCTCTCTCTGTTCTCTCTCTGTTCTCTCTCTGTTCTCTCTCTGTGTCTGTTCTCTCTCTGTGTCTGTTCTCTCTCTCTCTCTGTCTGTTCTCTCTCTCTGTTCTCTCTGTGTCTGTTCTCTCTCTGTCTGTTCTCTCTCTCTGTCTGTTCTCTCTCTGTGCCTGTTCTCTCTCTCTGTTCTCTCTGTGTCTGTTCTCTCTCTCTCTCTGTCTGTTCTCTCTCTCTGTCTGTTCTCTCTCGGTGTCTGTTCTTTCTCTCTGTTCTCTCTGTCTGTTCTCTCTCTCTGTCTGTTCTCTCTCTGTGTCTCGAACACACAGCCGTAGGTGGGAGCTGCTTGTGAGTGTTTTATTAGAGTAAAACTCTGCCAAGAGTCAACAGTCAAACTGCACAGAAAATGATGAACGCTGTTTCAGCCTGGCTCACAACACACAAGCTACAGCAAGGAGTCCCACTGCATTCCACACTGAATCAAAACACATATCTCCTGGCCGTGGTGACTATCCCTTGCTGGTCTGAACAGTAAGGGCAGGTGTAGGATATTTGGCCCCAGTTCTATAATGACATACTAGTAGCTCTGTGTACTCCTTTTAGAGGGTTGGGAACCAACTTGCACCCCTGTCCTCTCTCAAAAGGGGAGTGCAGGATAACCTTTCTCTCTCTCATGGGTAGTGCAGGATAACCTTTTTCTCTCTCATGGGTAGTGCAGGATAACCCTTCTCTCTCTCATGGGTAGTGCAGGATAACCCCTCTCTCTCTCACGGGTAGTGAAGGATAACCCTTCTCTCTCTCATGGGTAGTGCAGGATAACCTTTCTCTCTCTCACGGGTAGTGCAGGATAACCCTTCTCTCTCTCACGGGTAGTGCAGAAGGCCTCTTTCCCTCTCCGCTAATCATACTTAATGATTCAAATGGGCCTCAGACATGCCTTTGAAATAAAATCTACTTACAGCACACACACACACACACACACACACACACACACACACACACACACACACACACACACACACACACACACACACATGCACGCATGCACACACACACACACACACATTTGCCAGGGAGTACAGCGAGTGATTGTTAGAAGTCAGACTGAGTAGATGGAAGGAGAGAGGGATGAAGAGAGAGGAGAGAGGGATGTAACTGTAGAAGTGTGATTTAGTCCGGATGTTTCTGCTCCATCAGCGGGGCTCTAACAACCACTCCTGGGGCCTCAGCTTGAATCACCTCTGACACAGGTAATTATTACTAACGACCTCTCACACACAAGCTCAAAGGTGAAATTCGACGTCTGTCCAGGTACTTGGGACGTTGGAGATGTAAAAAAAAATGACCACTAGGGGCAACTGTGAGTGCTATTACCATCAAGTAGGCCAGCCTCAAAGCCGAGACGCAACATAGTACATGTAAATCTGGGACACTGAAATTAGTATGATATGTTACCCTTTAACCTCAATCCTAAAATGAACTGGAACCTTAACCCTAACTAGCTTACATTACCCACCTAGCTAGAATGCGTAACATATCATACGTTTGCAAATTCGTAACATATAATGCGAATTGTAACTCGTAACATATCGCACGAAATGGGTGATGGGCATCCACAAATTAATACATGCCTTACCAAGTCAGACTAAATCTCAACCACACTGCACACTGCTCTAACCCATCTGGACAAGAGGAATACCTATGTGAGAATGCTGTTCATGGACTACAGCTCGACATTTAACACCATAGTGTCCCCCAAGCTCGTCATCGAGCTCGAGACACTGGGTCTCGACCCCGCCCTGTGCAACTGGGTACTGGACTTCCTGACGGGCCGCCCCCAGGTGGTGAGGGTAGGCAACAACATTTCCACCCCGCTGATCCTCAACACTGGGGCCCCACAAGGGTGCGTTCTGAGCCCTCTCCTGTACTCCCTGTTCACCCACGACTGCGTGGCCACGCACGCCTCCAACTCAATCATCAAGTTTGCGGACGACACAACAGTGGTAGGCTTGATTACCAACAACGAAGAGACGGCCTACAGGGAGGAGGTGAGGGCCCTCGGAGTGTGGTGTCAGGAAAATAACCTCACACTCAACGTCAACAAAACTAAGGAGATGATTGTGGACTTCAGGAAACAGCAGAGGGAACACCCCCCTATCCACATTGATGGAACAGTAGTGGAGAGGGTAGTAAGTTTTAAGTTCCTCGGCGTACACATCACAGACAAACTGAATTGGTCCACCCACACAGACAGCATCGTGAAGGCCTCTTCAACCTCAGGAGGCTGAAGAAATTCGGCTTGTCACCTAAAGCACTCACAAACTTCTACAGATGCACAATCGAGAGCATCCTGTCGGGCTGTATCACCGCCTGGTACGGCAACTGCTCCACCCACAACCGTAAGGCTCTCCAGAGGGTAGTGAGGTCTGCACAACGCATCACCGGGGGCAAACTACCTGCCCTCCAGGACACCTACACCACCGATGTCACAGGAAGGCCATAAAGATCATCAAGGACAACAACCACCCGAGCCACTGCCTGTTCACCCCGCTATCATCCAGAAGGCGAGGTCAGTACAGGTGCATCAAATCTGGGACCGAGAGACTGAAAAACAGCTTCTATCTCAAGGCCATCAGACTGTTAAACAGCCACCACTAACATTGAGTGGCTGGCTGCTGCCAACACACTGACTCAACTCCAGCCACTTTAATAATGGGAATTGATGGGAAATGATGTAAAATATATCACTAGCCACTTTAAACAATGCTACCTAATATAATGTTACATGCCCTACATTATTAATCTCATATGTATATGTATATACTGTACTCTATATAATCTACTGCATCTTTATGTAATACATGTATCACTAGTCACTTTAACTATGCCACTTTGTTTACATACTCATCTCATATGTATATACTGCACTCAATACCATCTACTGTATCTTGCCTATGCCGCTCTGTACCATCACTCATTCATATATCTTTATGTACATATTCTTTATCCCCTTACACTGGTGTCTATAAGGTAGTCGTTTTGGAATTGTTAGCTAGATTACTTGTTGATTATTACTGCATTGTCGGAACTAGAAGCACAAGCATTTCGCTACACTCGCATTAACATCTGCTAACCATGTGTATGTGACAAATAAGATTTGATTTGATTTGATTTGATTTGATAAATGGAAAGTCTTGGATTTATGCACAGAATAATACAAAATGCCCTGAGATCAGATTGAGTAAACTTGCAGTTTGCCCTTGTGGACGTGTATGGTGGATGGGAGAGTGTGAGAACTTGTTGCACACACACACACACACACACACACACACACACACACACACACACACACACACACAGAGACACACACAGACACACACAGACACGCAAAGCTAACTAGGAACCAAACAGAATTTCTCTATCCAGCTAATGTGTGTGTGTGTGTTAGAGCTGTGACGGTCGAGGAATTTTGGATGACCACAGTCTCTGTAATAATATATTGTATATGTCATTTTTTTAAAGACACAAACGTTCTCCTTTCCTCACCTCCCAGCTGCATGTTCTGCCATAGAAATGGAATGAACAGAACGGAAATGATGGTATAATGGGTGGACTGGTGGCCACTGCGAGTGTACCTACAGTGTAGGTGCAAAGCAGGAAGTTAAAGCAGGAAGTGTACCCCATCAATATATGCTGTGATTTGATCATACCAACTCAATTGACATTGCAATGAGGGCCAGGGGTATGGAGGCAAACTCTGACACAAAACACAAGGTTGCCAGCGTTATTTCCTGGATCCTGTACAGTCCCTCTGGGCACCAAATATCCTCTCAGTCACACTCCCACTCTCTCACTCCCACTCTCTCACAAACACACGTCTTGTGCTAACACACTAAGGGAGTATCATAAGCGGTCTCAGGTCACATGGTTGTCAAGTAATCCTGGCACATGCTACACAGGGGGGGAGGGGGACTCACTACGGCACAAGAACAGGCTGTGTGTGTGTGTGTGTGTGTGTGTGTGTGTGTGTGTGTGTGTGTGTGTGTGTGTGTGTGTGTGTGTGTGTGTGTGTGTGTGTGTGTGTGTGTGTGTGTGTGTGTGGCTGGACACAGTGGGCTCAATCCTAACTTGGCATCTGTAAGTCATTTGTATTCTGACATCTGTAATAAAAATTTGCTTGAAGATACAAGTTATGTACAATTATCTCATGTGAAGACCACAGTGTGTCTCTTGACTAAAATTTCATTTGGTCTGAGCTCAGTCAGTGTGAATAGCTTAACATTGAATGGTGAATGGTAACATTGGACCTACGAACTTAAACTCACAAGAACTCAAAAGAATTACAAATAAAATACAGAAACACACATAATCATGGTGATCTGTCAGTCTGAGATGATTGGCAGATTCTAGGTGGGTGGCATCATAAAGCCTACTGGGCACGTGTGAAAAACAAATGTTCTATCTGGATCTCACCCCAAAAAACTGGCAGCGCCGTATGTGTGTGAGCGTGTCTTTGTGTGTGTGTGTGTGTGTGTGTGTGTGAGTGTGTGTGTGTGTGTGTGTATGTGTGTGTGTGTGTGTGTGTGTGTGTGTGTGTGTGTGTGTGTGTGTGTGTGTGTGCGTGTGCGTGTGCGTGTGCGTGTGTGTGTGTGTCATTAATCAGTTCATTATGGAGCTCCATGGTGGTTTGAGGGATAATTCCAAAGGTAACCTATGAGATCACTTTGGGTTTTCACAGTAAGATTTCATCGTTTGACTTCAGTATTGAATATTTGTCCAGGGGGAGATCAATGTCAAATTTCGACGGTTGAGTTTAGGAAGGAATTCCGAACGGTTAAAGTTTGTGATAGGATTAAAACAATCAAACAAACAAACGAGTGTCTAGCACTAGGTTTGAACACAGGACCCTCAGAGCTGGACCTTGCGGCTTCCAACAGCTATCCCCGTCCACAACACCCTAGCAAGCCGCAAGCCTACTTGATGGTAATAGCGCCCACCGCTGCCCCTAGTGGAGAGTTTTGAAGACATCTCCTGGCGTCCTGCGTACCTGGACGGAATATGGAATGGAATATCGCCTTGAATCTCAGTAAGAATTTCAGTAACTCATTATTAGTAACCAATGGGGGATCTGAAGCCACGTCCATTCTTACCTTTTTTAAGAGACAAAAATCTAGATATTTAAAAAAAAAATGTATATCTCAAGAAAACTTTAAGGCCAGACATTTTTTTCACTAAAATTTTTCAACACCTTAACACCATATATCTGTATAAAGTTCTAGAATATTTATATTGTGTATATACTGTAAATAGCTGGTGGAAAGATATCCACAGACATGATTGGCTGGGAAAGCCCTTTCGTCCTGTGCTTCTTCCTTGGGAGGAAACATACTTTCTCATTCTGAGGGAAAGCTTGAGGAAGAAATGGTAATACCACACACACACACACACACACACACACACACACACACACACACACACACACACACACACACACACACACACACACACACACACACACACACACACACACACACACACACACTAAAACACACACACACACACACACTAAAACACACACTAAAACACACACACACACACACACACACACACACACACACACACACACACACACACACACACACACACACACACACACACTAAAACACACACACACACACACACACACACACACACACATACACAAACAGGCAGATGTCTCAATTAGCTTGTGAACTCTGAGGTTTTTAATTTTCCTCTAGCTAAGCCTCAGTCGCGACATCCGGGCCAGCTGCCAAACTCACTCACACAAAATGGTTTCCTTACTAAACACTCTCTGTGGTCGGGATCACAGTCTGTGGTACGTGGTAGCACTCTGCAAGGCAAACAAACACTCACACCAACCCAACCACTGTGTGTGTGTGTGTTAGTGTGTGTTAGTGTGTGTTGGTGTGTGTGTGTGTGTGTGTGTGTGTGTGTGTGTGTGTGTGTATGTGTGTGTGTGTGTGTGTGTGTGTGTGTGTGTGTGTGTGTGTGTGTGTGTGTGTGTGTGTATGTGTGTGTGTGTGTGTGTATGTGTATGTGTGTGTGTGTGTGTGTGTGTGTGTGTGTGTGTGTGTGTGTGTGTGTGTGTGTGTGTGTGTTTAGCAATACCAATCAGCAGTGGAGCGCTGCTCTGTTGCCAGAATGGAAAGAAGAAGAAAGGAGAAAGGGAAAATAATAGCTTGTGCAAAGTTTAGAAACAAAACTATTCTAATAAATTGTCCCAAATCTTTTCCCCCTCCCAGTTTCCTTGTTCTACACTACTTTTATGGGTGAAATTAGTCTTTCCAACCCCCTGACAGTCCAATAAAACCCTCTGCCAGGTACACAGCTACACACTACCCTAGAGAGTGGGAGGGAGACAGGGAAGCATGAGGGGAACCGAGGGGAAAGAGAAAGAAACAGGAGGGAAGGGGAGGGGGGGGGGGGAGGAAGAGGAGAAGGGGAGAGGGGGGGGGGAGTGGGGAAGGGGAGAGGGGGGAAACAGTGAAAAGGAGGCGGGGTGGGGAAGGGGAGAGGGGGGAAACAGTAGGAAGGGGAGAGGGGGGAAACAGTAGGAAGGGGAGAGGGGGGAAACAGTGGAAGAGGAGGGGGGGGAGTGGGGAAGGGGAGAGGGGGGAAACAGTAGGAAGGGGAGAGGGGGGAAACAGTGGAGGAGGAGAGGGGAGGGAAGTGGGGAAGGGGAGAGGGGGGAAACAGTCAAAGAGGAGAGGGGGGAAGGGGAGAGGGGGGAAACAGTAGGAAGGGGAGAGGGGGGAAACAGTAGAAGAGGAGAGGGGGGAAACAGTAGGAAGGGGAGAGAGGGGAAACAGTGGAAGAGGAGAGGGGGGAAACAGTAGGAAGGGGAGAGGGGGGAAACAGTGGAAGAGGAGAGGGGGGAAACACTGGGGAAGGGGAGAGGGGGGAAACAGTGAGGGGGGGGGAGGGGGGAGTGGGGAAAGGGAAAGGGGGAAACAGTAGGAAGGGGAGAGGGGGGAAACAGTGGAAGAGGAGAGGGGGGGGGGAAGTGGGGAAGGGGAGAGGGGGGAAACAGTAGGAAGGGGAGAGGGGGGAAACAGTGGAAGAGGAGAGGGGGGAAACAGTGGGGAAGGGGAGAGGGGGGAAACAGTAGGAAGGGGAGAGGGGGGAAACAGTAGGAAGGGGAGAGGGGGGAAACAGTGGAGAAGAGGAGAGGGGGGAAACTGTAGGAATTGGAGAGGGGGGAAACAGTGGGGAAGGGGAGAGGGGGGAAACAGTGAGGGGGGGGGGAGTGGGGAAAGGGAAAGGGGGAAGCAGTAGGAAGGGGAGAGGGGGGAAACAGTGGAAGAGGAGAGGGGGGGAAGTGGGGAAGGGGAGAGGGGGGAAACAGTAGGAAGGGGAGAGGGGGGAAACAGTGGAAGAGGAGAGGGGGGAAACAGTGGGGAAGGGGAGAGGGGGGAAACAGTAGGAAGGGGAGAGGGGGGAAACAGTAGGAAGGGGAGAGGGGGGAAACAGTGGAAGTGGAGAGGGGGGGGGAGTGGGGAAGGGGAGAGGGGGGAAACAGTAGGAAGGGGAGAGGGGGAAACAGTGGAGGAGAGGGGGGGGTGGGGAAGGGGAGAGGGGGGAAACAGTGAAAGAGGAGAGGGGGGGAAGTGGGGAAGGGGAGAGGGGGGAAACAGTAGTTAGGGGAGAGGGGGAAACAGTGAAGAGGAGAGGGGGGGGGAGTGGGGAAGGGCAGAGGGGGGAAACAGTGGGAAGGGGAGAGGGGGGAAACAGTAGAAGAGGAGAGGGGGGGGGGAGTGGGGAAGGGGAGAGGGGGGAAACAGTCAAAGAGGAGAGGGGGGAAGGGGAGAGGGGGGAAACAGTAGGAAGGGGAGAGGGGGGAAACAGTGGAAGAGGAGAGGGGGGAAACAGTAGGAAGGGGAGAGAGGGGAAACAGTGGAAGAGGAGAGGGGGGAAACAGTAGGAAGGGGAGAGGGGGGAAACAGTGGAAGAGGAGAGGGGGGAAACACTGGGGAAGGGGAGAGGGGGGAAACAGTGAGGGGGGGGGGGGGGAGTGGGGAAAGGGAAAGGGGGAAACAGTAGGAAGGGGAGAGGGGGGAAACAGTGGAAGAGGAGAGGGGGGGGAAGTGGGGAAGGGGAGAGGGGGAAACAGTAGGAAGGGGAGAGGGGGGAAACAGTGGAAGAGGAGAGGGGGGAAACAGTGGGGAAGGGGAGAGGGGGGAAACAGTAGGAAGGGGAGAGGGGAGAAACAGTAGGAAGGGGAGAGGGGGGAAACAGTGGAGAAGAGGAGAGGGGGGAAACTGTAGGAATTGGAGAGGGGGGAAACAGTGGGGAAGGGGAGAGGGGGGAAACAGTGAGGGGGGGGGAGTGGGGAAAGGGAAAGGGGGAAGCAGTAGGAAGGGGAGAGGGGGGAAACAGTGGAAGAGGAGAGGGGGGGAAGTGGGGAAGGGGAGAGGGGGGAAACAGTAGGAAGGGGAGAGAGGGGATACAGTGGAAGAGGAGAGGGGGGAAACAGTGGGGAAGGGGAGAGGGGGGAAACAGTAGGAAGGGGAGAGGGGGGAAACAGTAGGAAGGGGAGAGGGGGGAAACAGTGGAAGTGGAGAGGGGGGGGAGTGGGGAAGGGGAGAGGGGGGAAACAGTAGGAAGGGGAGAGGGGGAAACAGTGGAGGAGAGGGGGGGGTGGGGAAGGGGAGAGGGGGGAAACAGTGAAAGAGGAGAGGGGGGGAAGTGGGGAAGGGGAGAGGGGGGAAACAGTAGTTAGGGGAGAGGGGGGAAACAGTGAAGAGGAGAGGGGGGGGAGTGGGGAAGGGCAGAGGGGGGAAACAGTGGGAAGGGGAGAGGGGGGAAACAGTAGAAGAGGAGAGGGGGGGAAGTGGGGAAGGGGAGAGGGGGGAAACAGTAGGGAAGGGGAGGGGGGGAGTGGGGAAGGGGAGGGGGGGAGTGGGGAAGGGGAGAGGGGGAAACAGTGGGGAAGGGGAGAGGGGGGGAGTGGGGAAGGGGAGAGGGGGGAAACAGAGGGGAAGGGGAGAGGGGGGGGGAGTGGGGAAGGGGAGAGGGGGAAACAGTGGGGAAGGGGAGAGGGGAGAAACAGTAGGAAGGGGAGAGGGGGGAAACAGTGGGGAAGGGGTGAGGGGGGGGAGTGGGGAAGGGGAGAGGGGGAAACAGTGGGAAGGGGAGAGGGGAGAAACAGTAGGAAGGGGAGAGGGGGGAAACAGTGGAGAAGAGGAGAGGGGGGAAACTGTAGGAATTGGAGAGGGGGGAAACAGTGGGGAAGGGGAGAGGGGGGAAACAGTAGGAAGGGGCAGGGGGGAAACAGTGGGGAAGGGGAGAGGGGGGAAACAGTGGGGGAGAGGGGGGGAACAGTGGGAAAGGGAGAGGGGGGAAACAGCAGAACCAATGAAAATTGTCCTGAAACACAGACAGCTGAACCAATGAAAACTGTTCCAAAACACAGACAGCTGAACTAATGAAAACTGTACTGAAACACAGACAGTTGAACCAATGTGTTTTATTAATGAAAAGGAAAAAGAGAGGAAATGGAAAGAGATAAATCCATGGGGCCGAGCAGGCAGCCGGGAGAACAAGATGGCGTCCTGTGGGCTGGCCATGACCTCACTGGGGTCAGAGTTCACAGTGCATTCTGAAAGAACAACAGTAGAAAGACAAAACAAGCTGGAGGCTCTACAGAAAAGAGAGAAAGAAGCAGGTCTAAGAGAAGTCTTTCCTGAGATATGAGCGGATGAGGGAGAGGGAGAAGGAGAGAGAGAGAGAGAGAGAGAGGGGGGGAGAGAGAGAGAGAGAGGGAGGGAGAGAGAGAGGGAGGGAGAGAGAGAGAGGGAGTGAGAGAGAGAGAGGGAGAGAGAGAGAGAGAGAGAGAGAGAGAGAGAGAGAGGGAGGGTGAGAGAGAGAGAGAGAGAGAGAGAGAGAGAGAGAGAGAGAGAGAGAGACAGAGAGAGAGGGAGAGAGAGGGAGAGGGAGGGAGAGAGGGAGGGAGGGGGAGAGAGGGAGGGAGACAGAGAGAGAGGGAGAGAGAGGGAGAGGGAGGGAGGGAGAGAGGGAGGGAGGGGGAGAGAGGGAGGGAGGGGGAGAGAGTGAGAGTGTATAGTAGAGACACAGAGAGAATAGGATTCCCAGCTGCATATCAAATGTATTCCCTCAACGTCAACTACAGGGTCTACCAGAGGACAGTTCACACATGAGTGAGTGAGTGAGTGAGTGAGTGATCATCCAAGAAAGAGAGTCCTGGAGAGATGGAGAGCAAAAAATCACACTTATGCAACACACAAACACACACACATGTTATTGTATCAAGGCTGTCTACTGTAAAAGCAGTTTGTCTTTGGCATAGGCCATTTGTTTGCGTGTGTGTCAGTGATTAAGCTAATGGCAGTGTGGTATGGGTTTCACACAAAGGCAGGAAATGTACACACATACACACTCGCTGACAGACACACACGCTCATACACACACACACTCTCATACACACACAAACGCTCACACACACACACACACACACACGCTCATACAAACACACACACTCATACACACAGACACACACGCTCATGCAAACACACACACTCATACACACAAACACACACACGCTCATACAAACACACACACTCATACAAACACACACACACACACACACACACAGTCACACACACACACACACACACACGCTCATACACACATACACATGCTCTCAAACACACGCGCTCATACACACACACACACGCGCGCGCTCATACACAAACATAACAGTATCTCTCTCTCACCAGCCCTACTGTAAACAGTATCTCTCTCTCACCAGCCCTACTGTAAACAGTATCATAACAGTATCTCTCTCTCACCAGCCCTACTGTAAACAGTATCTCTCTCACCAGCCCTACTGTAAACAGTGTCATAACAGTATCTCTCTCTCACCAGCCCTACTGTAAACAGTATCATGACAGTATCTCTCTCTCACCAGCCCTACTGTAAACAGTATATCTCTCACCAGCCCTACTGTAAACAGTATCTCTCTCTCACCAGCCCTACTGTAAACAGTATCATAACAGTATCTCTCTCTCACCAGCCCTACTGTAAACAGTATCTCTCTCACCAGCCCTACTGTAAACAGTGTCATAACAGTATCTCTCTCTCACCAGCCCTACTGTAAACAGTATCATGACAGTATCTCTCTCTCACCAGTCCTACTGTAAACAGTATATCTCTCACCAGTCCTACTGTAAACAGTATCTCTCTCTCACCAGCCCTACTGTAAACAGTATATCTCTCACCAGCCCTACTGTAAACAGTATATCTCTCACCAGCCCTACTGTAAACAGTATCTCTCTCTCACCAGCCCTACTGTAAACAGTATCATAACAGTATCTCTCTCTCACCAGCCCTACTGTAAACAGTATCTCTCTCTCACCAGCCCTACTGTAAACAGTATCATAACAGTATCTCTCTCTCACCAGCCCTACTGTAAACAGTGTCATAACAGTATCTCTCTCTCACCAGCCCTACTGTAAACAGTATCTCTCTCTCACCAGCCCTACTGTAAACACTATCATAACAGTATCTCTCTCTCACCAGCCCTACTGTAAACAGTGTCATAACAGTATCTCTCTCTCACCAGCCCTACTGTAAACAGTGTCATAACAGTATCTCTCTCTCACCAGCCCTACTGTAAACAGTGTCATAACAGTATCTCTCTCTCACCAGCCCTACTGTAAACAGTATCTCTCTCACCAGCCCTACTGTAAACAGTATCATAACAGTATCTCTCTCTCACCAGCCCTACTGTAAACAGTATCTCTCTCTCACCAGCCCTACTGTAAACAGTATATCTCTCACCAGTCCTACTGTAAACAGTATCATAGCAGTATCTCTCTCTCACCAGCCCTACTGTAAACAGTATATCTCTCACCAGCCCTACTGTAAACAGTATATCTCTTACCAGTCCTACTATAAACAGTACCTCTCTCTCAGCAGCCCTACTGTAAACAGTATCTCTCTCTCACCAGCCCTACTGTAAACAGTATATCTCTCACCAGCCCTACTGTAAACACTATCATAACAGTATATCTCTCACCAGCCCTACTGTAAACAGTATCATAACAGTATCTATCTCTCACCAGCCCTACTGTAAACAGTGTCATAACAGTATCTCTCTCTCACCAGCCCTACTGTAAACAGTATCTCTCTCACCAGCCCTACTGTAAACAGTATCATAACAGTATCTCTCTCTCACCAGCCCTACTGTAAACAGTATCTCTCTCTCACCAGCCCTACTGTAAACAGTATATCTCTCACCAGTCCTACTGTAAACAGTATCATAGCAGTATCTCTCTC
>NC_048588.1:33308481-33388481 GCF_013265735.2 Oncorhynchus mykiss
GTTGGCCTTGAAATACATCCACAGGTACACCTCCAATTGCCTCAAATGATGTCAATTAGCCTATCAGAAGCTTCTAAAGCCATACCATCATTTTCTGGACTTTTCCAAGCTGTTTAAAGGCACAGTCAACTTAGTGTATGTAAAATTCTGACCCAATGGAATTGTGATACAGTGAATTATAAGTGAAATAATCTGTCTGTAAACAAATGTTGGAGAAATGACTTGTGTCATGCACAAAGTAGATTTCCGATCCGACTTGCCAAAACTATAGTTTGTTAACAATACATTTGTGGAGTGGTTGAAAAACAAGTTTGAATGACTCCAACCTAAGTGTATGTAAACTTCTGACTTTAACTGTGCATGCGCAACTTGTAGGCTATATCGATTTAATACAACAAAATGTTGTTTAAATGCTGAGTGTTTAATGTCCCTGACTCCCTACCAGGCTAGTGTGTCACACTCGCTAATGCTTCACAATGTATTTCTTTGTAGGCTCTAGCCTTGAAATAATTGAAATAATATAGCCTAAATAATTAATTTCTGTTCTTTCTTAGTCTCCCTGTCTGGCTCCTGACCTATTTAGAGAGTTTATATGCTGTTTAATATGACATGTAGCCTATTTTAAATGATGAGCACTTCTTACATTCTCTTTTTCATAATAATTATAATACCTTTCATTCAAATCACATGATTTGGTCTCAATACTTCAAAACCAAAGGGTAGGTCCAGGTAGGTACAATAATTGATGGGTGTTGATTAAATTGTGATTTTAATGAACGTGAGCGAGGAGCGTTTGTTTGCAGAGCATTTGGAAAGGAGTTGCGTACTTCTCAATGAGTAATGAGTGGAATTTCCAACCGCTCAACTCAGCTCACATCCCCTGGCCAATACCATATTTACAATGTGCAGAGATACTGGAGTGACAGAGGTATATGTGTATAGAGTAAGGTGACAGGGCATTAGGATATATGATAAAGAAGCAACGCATATGATGATTGTATGTGAGTGTACGTGTGTGTAGAGTCAGTATGAATGTGTACACGAGTAATGTGCGTGTCAGCAAATTAAGTATGTGTGTGTGTGTGTGTGTGCGTGTGCGTGTGTGCGTGTGCGTGTGCGTGTGCGTGTGTGTGTGTGTGTGTGTGAGTGAGTGAGTGAGTGAGTGAGTCCTGTGAGTGTGCATTGGTGTCTTAAATGAAATGAAAGGGTTAATGCAGATAGTCCGTGTAGCCATTTTGTTAGCTATTTAACAGTCTATGGCTTGGGGATAGAAGCTATTCAGGAGCGTGTTGGTGTCAGACTTGTTACTATGGCAGCACTTGCCATGCTGTAGCAGAGCGACCAGTCTATGGCTTGGGCTGTTTGAGTCCTTTACATTTTTTCCAGGTCTTCCTTTCATCCCGCCTGATATAGAGGTCCTGATTTACTGAGCTGTCCGCACATCCCTCTGTAGCACCATGCGATCAAGGGCGGTGCAGTTGCCATACCAAGCAGAGATGCAGCCAATCAAGATTCTCATAATGGTGCAGCTGGAGAACTTTTGGAGGATTTGAGGACCCATGCTAAAACTTTTCTACCCCCTGAGGGGGAGGAGGCGCTGTCGTGCCTTCTTCACAACTGTGATGGTGTATGTTGACCATTTTAAGTCCCTAGTGATTTGGACACCGAGGAAAATGAAGGTCTCGACCTGCTCCACTACAGGCCTGTCAATGTGGATGGTAGAACCTGCTCCACTACAGCCCTGTCAATGTGGATGGCAGAACCTGCTCCACTACAGGCCTGTCAATGTGGATGGTAGAACCTGCTCCACTACAGCCCTGTCAATGTGGATGGCAGAACCTGCTCCACTACAGCCCTGTCCATGTGGATGGTAGAACCTGCTCCACTACAGCCCTGTCAATGTGGATGGTAGAACCTGCTCCACCTCAGCCCTGTCCAAATTCTTATTTTTAATGACGGCCTAGGAACAGTGGGTTAACTGCCTGTTCAGGGGCAGAACGACAGATTTGTACCTTGTCAGCTCGGGGATTTGAACTTGCAACCTTTCGGTTACTAGCCCAACACACGCTCCACTACAGGCCTGTCAATGTGGATGGTAGAACCTGCTCCACTACAGCCCCGACCATGTGGATGGTAGAACCTGCTCCACTACAGTCAGTTGATATGGATGGTAGAACCTTCCCCACTACAGCCAGTTGATGTGGATGGTAGAACCTGCTCCATTACAGCCAGTTGATGTGGATGGTAGAACCTGCTCCACTACAGCCAGTTGATGTGGATGGTAGAACCTGCTCCATTACAGCCAGTTGATGTGGATGGTAGAACCTGCTCCACTACAGCCAGTTGATGTGGATGGTAGAACCTTCCCCACTACAGCCAGTTGATGTGGATGGTAGAACCTTCCCCACTACAGCCAGTTGATGTGGATGGTAGAACCTGCTCCACTACAGCCCAGTTGATGTGGATGGTAGAACCTGCTCCACTACAGCCAGTTGATGTGGATGGTAGAACCTGCTCCATTACAGCCCCGACCATGTGGACTAAGTGTTGTTTTTAATTTATCTGCAATTTATTACATTAGAGCCAAAATCTTTTGGACTGGGCCATTACTCATCATCGTCACTCGTCACTTTCTCCTCCCCTCCCCTCCCCTCCCCTCCCCTCTCTGCTCCCTCTCCCCTCCCCTCCCTGCTCCTTCTCTCCTCCCCTCCCCTCTCCTCTCCCTACTCCCTCTCTCCTCCCCTCCCCTCCCCTCTCCCTACTCACTCTCTCACCCCCCCCTCCCCTCTCCCTACTCCCTCTCTCCTCCCCTCTGCCTTCTCCCTCTCTTCTCCCCTCCCCCATCCCTACTCCCTCTCTCCTCCCCTCTGCTCCCTCCCTCTCTCCTCCCCTCCCCCATCCCTACTCCCTCTCTCCTCCCCTCTGCTCCCTCCCTCTCTCCTCCCCTCTGCTCCCTCCTGCTCTCCTCCCCTCCCCCATCCCTACTCCCTCTGCTCCCTGAGAACCATACTTAGGTAGCTCTTGCTCACATGGGTTTTGTGGGTAGTTGCTGTCTGTTTTTGTGTTTTGCACCTGACGGAGCTGTTTCGGTTGTTGTTTTTGTTACTCGTATTTAGTGTTCAGTTCTATTCAATAAATGCCGAACACGTACCACGCTGCGCTTTGGCCTTCACCTTCTTTCACCAACGGCCCCTACAAGCGGTGTTATTGACATGGGAAACATATGTTAACATTGCCAAAGCAAGAGAAGTAGTTATAATATACAAAGTGAAATAAACAATAAAAATGAACAGTAAACATTACACTCATAGAAGTTCCAAAATAATAAAGACATTAGAAATGTCATATTATGTCTATATACAGTGTTGTAATGATGTGCAAATGGTTAAGGTACTAAAGGGAAAATAAATCAACATAAATATAGGTTGGATTTTTTCTCTCTCTCTGTCTCCCTCTCTCTCTCTCTCTCTCTCTCTCTCTCTCTGTCTCTCTCTCTGTCTCTCCCTCTCTCTGTAGTATCAGTAGCCCTATTAGTGATAAGGGGAAGAGGACACCAGGCCCAGATGCCAGCACAGCTCTCAGCAGCACTCAGGAGCTGGATCTTGGTTCGGGACTCTGGCACTGTGGCTGGACTGGATACCTGCCTAATAACCCCTACCGCTACTGCAGCTAAACCCTTGACGCACACACACACACACACACACACACACACACACACACACACACACACACACACACACACACACACACACACACACACACACACACACACACACACACACACACACACACACACACACACACACACTTAGAGATAGCTTTGTGTCTTGCTGAGGATTTGCCCTGTAACAGCATCTATGGCTGGCTGAGCAGAGCATTAGCATCGTAGCTAGCTAACTATGTGCTAGCTGATTGTTAGCTCTGTGGCTAGCTGAGTGTCAGCTCTGTGGCTAGCTGATTGTTAGCTTTGTGGCTAGCTGATTGTTAGCTGTGAGGCTAGCTGAGTGTTAGCTGTGAGGCTAGCTGAGTGTTAGATCTAAGGCTAGCTGAGTGTCAGGTCTGTGGCTAGCTGATTGTTAGCTCTGTGGCTAGCTGAATGTTAGATTTGTGGCTAGCTGACTGTTAGCTTTGTGGCTAGCTGAGTGTTAGCTCTAAGGCTAGCTGAGTGTTAGCTCTAAGGCTAGCTGAACCTGAGCTCTGAGGATGGCATAACGTTAGCTGCCACCGGTGCTGTGCTGTGTTCCCACGGCTGAGACAGTTTCCGCTCCCTCTGGAGATGCCGGCTATTTTAGGAAGCAGGAGGAGCGAGACAGGTGCCAAGGAAACCAGTGAGGAACACTAATAATAACCAACTAATAATAAAACTCTCAGAGAGACAGCAGAGAAACTCACAACATCGGAGACAACCGGTATAGATACAGATAAATATTACAACACACACAGCTACATACAGTAGGTTTACAGTGATTGTACACTCCTGTCTTTTTAGAGTTCTAGAATGTTTACACACACTGCCCCATATTACACACTCCCCCACATTACACACACTCCCCCACATTACACACACTCCCCCACATTACACACACTCACCCATATTACACACTCCCCCACATTACACAAACACTCCCACATTACACACACATTACACACTACCCCACATTACACACTGCCCCACATTACACAAACACTCCCACATTACACACACACCCATATTACACACTCCCACATTACACACACACCCACATTACACACACACCCATATTACACACTGCCCCACATTACACACACTGCCCCACATTACACACACTGCCCCACATTACACACTGCCCCACATTACACAAACACTCCCACATTACACACACACCCATATTACACAAACACTCCCACATTACACACACACCCACATTACACACTCACCCATATTACACACTCCCCCATATTACACACTCCCACATTACACACACACCCACATTACACAAACACTCCCACATTACACACACTGCCCCACATTACACACACTGCCACATTACACACACACCCACATTACACCCTCCCACATTACACACACTGCCACATTACACACACACCCACATTACACACACACCCACATTACACCCTCCCACATTACACACACACCCACATTACACACACATTACACACTCCCACATTACACACACATTACACACTCCCACATTACACACTCCCACATTACACACTCCCACATTACACACACACCCATTACACACCCACCCACATTACACACACACCCACATTACACACACTCCCCCATATTACACACACCCACATTACACAAACACTCCCACATTACACAAACACTCCCACATTACACAAACACTCCCACATTACACAAACACTCCCACATTACACACACACCACTGGAATACACGACAGACATTCCAGTACAACTTACACATATCCAGTAGACCTACAGAGGATGACAGTCATCCAGACAATTATTATACAGAAATGCACAAACAGACAACACATACACACACCATGGGAGCAAACATGACATACTGTAACGCTGCCTTTCTCCCATAGATATATTTCTCATACAAATACGTTAGCCCCTGTGACCAGAGGATGTGAGCAAAGTTGAACGGTAGGAAATCCTGCTCATTGCTCACAGGACACACCGTTCCGGTGCTCCACTTCCTTTCCAACCGCTAAAAACCATTTCCTTGCTCACTGGACACACCGTTCCGGTGCTCCACTTCCTTTCCAACCGCTAAAAAACATTTCCTTGCTCACAGGAAGAAGAAAACATCTTCCTCTCTAAATTCGCTCCATTGATTAACATCGCAACTTAACCAACACCATTCAATTATTGTGACTGCCTGGACCCATTACTTGGTTTTGAAGTATTGAAACCAAACCATGTCATTTGAATGAAAAGTATTATAATAAACATGACTTCAGATAGGCTACATATCATATGAAACAGCATATAAACACTCTAAATAGGTCAGGAGCCAGACAGGGAGACTAAGAAGGAACAGAAATGAATTATTTAGGCTATATTATTGCAATTATTTCAAGGCTAGAGCCTACAAAGAAAAACATTGTGAAGCATTAGCGAGTGTGACACACTAGGCTGGTAGGGACATTAAGCCCTCAGCATTTAAACAACATTTCCTTGTATTAAATCATGATAGTCTATAAAGTGCTCATATAGGCTGTGACTTAATTAGAATGAAATAGAAATTGAACGAAAAATGCCTTATTAGGTTCAGTGTCTTTGAATTGATTTTTAGAAACACCAGTTTTGGCCAGGGTACACCCTCATGCTTTCATAAGATGTGTCTTTTCAGATTCCACAATGATTCTTTAGTTGTGGACATTACATCATCACACTCCCTCTCTTGCTATTGGTCCTCATGTTTTTAAGTCACCTTGATTTAGCACCTGTGTGTTTTATCAGTGTCTTTATGAAAATATTTAGTGAACTCCATGACAGTAGCTAAAGGAAGGGGCTACAGCAGCACACAAGTAGACCACAAATGCATGATGGGACGGGCGAGCCCTGAGCTCATGAAGTGAGCGCTACTGGAGTGAAATTGGAGTGGGAGAGAAGGCCAACGCTCCAGCCTTTGGGAATCTCGCTCCATGCTCCAGTCAAAATGGGTACACTCTGCTCCTTGCTCCGCTCCTCGCTCAACTCCTCGTTGCAATCACATACTCTGCCGGGGACACACTAGAAATACCATACACAAAGGCATGCATTGAGGCACACACACACTGAGGATAAATCACCATGTGAACAGGCATGCAGAGACACATATTGTGGGGTTACTTAGTTACAACACATTAAAAACGCTACAGTCAGAAGAAGAGATCCAGCTGTCCTTTCAGAAGGTCAACAAGAGGAGAGGTCTCTCTCCTTCTCCTCTGCTCTCTCTTAGTGTGTGAGTGTGTGTGTGTGTGTGTGTGTGTGTGTGTGTGTGTGTGTGTGTGTGTGTGTGTGTGTGTGTGTGTGTGTGTGTGTGTGTGTGTGTTTGATAGAGAGAGAGAGAGACAGAGAGTGAGTGAGAGAGAGAGACAGAGAGAATGAGAGAGAGAGAGAGAGAGAGAGACAGAGAGAGAGAGAGAGAGAGAGAGAGAGACAGAGAGAGAGAGAGAGAGAGAGAGAGAGAGAGAGAGAGAGAGTGGGGTGGTGGTGGGGGGGGGGGGGGGTCACAGAGAGAACGAATAAACTTCAAATTAAATAATATATTGACTATATCTCTATTGTTCATCTGATGTGATTTTGTAAATTGTTTTGTCATTTGTTTTATATGCCAGTAAGGATTGGACTAAATAAATTGATAGTATAAATAAATTGCCTACAGTAGCTTAGTCTGAGTAGATACCACATGTAAATGACCAACGATAATAAGAAAGGTAGCCTAGGCCGACAGGCCTGTGACCTATAAACATCAGATCCTAGTCTGACTATATTACCCTATCGTTCAGTTACTGCTAAAATATCACCTGCTCGGATTTCTGAGAAGGAATTCCTTGCTGCAGAGGACTCTTTCGTGCCACTGAGAGCCTCACGCCGCAGGTTGGAGAGGGGTTGACGCTCCAACGAGGCCGGATTTACTGCCGCAGACACCGGCCATCCATCACCGCTCTGCTCATTGTCACAATCATCGGGAGAACCAGACTCCCTAGTCCTGTCAGACTTCTGCTGTGAGGCATTCCGAACCGACAGCACTGCCACCCCAGCATGGAAAGATGTTCCATAACCTCTGCATATGGCTGTGGGTCTACTGTAACGTGCCGGAACAAGAGATCATCCCAAACTGATATGCCATGGAGGATTTACAAAATAAAACAAACAAAATAAATAAACCAACAAGAAATGGGAGCCAGTCCTCACTTTGCTCAGACAAAAACTGCTTTGACGCTGGATAAAAAAGTTTAAATAATGTGTAAAACAGTGTTTTGATACGCCTAAATTCATGACTCAATACAGGTAGACTATTGTCAGGATATGATAAATCTGAAAGACAATCTGTCATAAATTCTACAGTGTCAGTGTTTCATTCTGGAGTGGTTTGCATTGGAGACAGGAAGAGAGAACAGGGTTCACTTTAATGATTTGGGAAATAAAACCTCATCCCATCCCTTTCCCTATTGGTAGGAGTAGAGTTCATTTCTAGGAAGGAATGTATTTAATTGTGACCTCTCACTAACTTCCTTCTTTCCCTCTCCACTTATAGGCCTATATTCCGAGCTGTAACATAGTAGACAAGGGCCACTGTATCTGGTAGGAAAAACCATGAATAAAACAGGTATTGACTTTACATTGACCTTAGATGTACGATGTATTGCAATACGCTGTATGTATTTCTGTAATGAGGTGATGTGTAGGGCCAGGAGTTTTTCTTTAGTGCATTCCCTGATGAGGAAAAACTCTAGGCCTTGTGATGAGGAGAGAATAGGCCTCTGAAATCCTCCTTCCTTTCCTCTCCAGGCCACTGGGGAGTGGATAGACTTGTGCTTTTACCATACTTCTACAGCTATCACAGAGTACACACAGGCTGTACTGTAGGTCTCCACCATACCTCTACAGCTATCACAGAGTACACACAGGCTGTACTGTAGGTCTCCACCATACCTCTACAGCTATCACAGAGTACACACAGGCTGTACTGTAGGTCTCCACCATACTTCTATAGATATCACAGAGTACACACAGGCTGTACTGTAGGTCTCCACCATACTTCTACAGCTATCACAGAGTACACACAGGCTGTACTGTAGGTCTCCACCATACTTCTATAGCTATCACAGAGTACACACAGGCTGTACTGTAGGTCTCCACCATACTTCTACAGCTATCACAGAGTACACACAGGCTGTACTGTAGGTCTCCATCATACTTCTACCAACTATCACAGAGTACACACAGGCTGTACTGTAGGTCTCCACCATACTTCTACAGCTATCACAGAGTACACACAGGCTGTACTGTAGGTCTCCACCATACTTCTATAGCTATCACAGAGTACACACAGGCTGTACTGTAGGTCTCCACCATACTTCTATAGCTATCACAGAGTACACACAGGCTGTACTGTAGGTCTCCACCATACTTCTACAGCTATCACAGAGTACACGCAGGCTGTACTGTAGGTCTCCACCATACCTCTACAGCTATCACAGAGTACACACAGGCTGTGTGTGTACGTAGCATTCTGCCATGAAACACTGTATGCTGGTGGAGAACGAGGGAGAGGAGTGTGGGAAAGAGAACATGATAGAGAGAGGGATGGGTGAGGGTAGAGGGATGGATGGGAAGAAGGTAGAAAGAGAAGACTGTTGACAGCCCCCTGAGCCCATTCTTACGCTGCAGCAACGTAATGTGAACTAGCTAACTGCACCAGAAGGGAACCATCATCTGTGGACCCCAGTCTCTCTGAGCAGCCATTCCAACACACACACACACACACACTCTTACCATTCCAAGGAGTTCGCATCCCTATAAATACCCTACTTCAAGGACTAAGGGATTGGGCAATGATCCATGAGATGCTATCGGGTGACTGATACACACTAGTGTCACTCCTTCTGTCTGCAGGGTATACTGGATAGAAAAAATAACCCCTTATACAACATGTGTTTGTGTCCTGGTAAATACAACAGTCCCATGGTAATAGAGTCTGTGTAATGTTAGGTAAATATGGGTATTATGTTGTAAACGTTTATGTTTTGTCAATTGGGAACAGTAAATGCATCAGATGGCTTATTATTATTATTTATTTATTATTATTTTTAATGGTCGTGGTTGACTCTACTGTTGGCTTTGAGAAATGCAGATGTATGACTTCACACTCCAATTGACAGTTTATAAATATATATGTTATCTCCCTTCTGCACAATCACCTCAGCTTTTCCCACCAGGCACCATTCAGACACACACATTAACACACAGCACCCTCCATCTCCACCACCCTGATAACCATCAGCTCCAGGGCGCTCACGCCATTGTTTCACCCTCACGCTAATTACTCATGAGTAGACCTCGAGCGCACTGGCGGGCAGGGGGAGCAATCCATCATGTATGGCAGCGGGTGGAGGTCGTTTTATTGCAACCAGTCAATTGTCACGTTAAATAACCCTGGACGGAATCGCTTCACGGAAAAACCAAGTGGCCTTGAATTTGGACGCACAGACAAAAGCAGCGCGCTGATCGTGTTGTTTTTCTAGTCTATTTGCTTTCTCTCTTGGTTGGATATATGAATAAATGACCAGAAGAAGACATGCAGCTCTTCTATAACCTACCGCTCACCACCCCTGTGTTTAGGATGGTAGGGCATACCCCGTCGACATCTCAACCAGCATCCGGGCGTCCCCGGGGCGTCATCACAACAACGTAAACACACACAAAGATAGAGAGACTAAGCATTCCAGAACAAACAGAAAAGACAACAACTTTTCTCTATGCCCGTCTTGAGCGGGATGGACAAAAACAGCCTTCAGTATGGATGTCCAATAGACTAGAGGTATCCAATGCAGCAGTATTACTGTACATTACATCCATTATAAACATCCCTCTGATTGGGATGTATGCCTATGGTGGAGATGCAGCATTTTTTTAAAGATAATTTGGGATTTAAAAATACAAATAAAAGTTTCATGTTTCAAGGGCGAGACTGCCTTGAATTTCTAAAAATATGACCCACAGCCGGAATAAATGCTGTGGAGTCCGCTCATGAGAAGAGGGCCACAGGCAACTTTCCTCACCTGAAACCCCGCCCTTCTGAGCGCTCTTCCGCCTGCTGATTGGCTTCTGAGACCTCTCCTGGCCGCTGGTTGGCTGTCCCTGGCGAGAGAGATGGAGAATTCGCTCTTTACGGAGTGGGGCGGAGGCGCGCGGGCAGAACCCACAGAGACAGACCAGCAGCCTCTTACCACAGCGCAAGACCTAACGGAGCTACTATAGCCGGGAACCAGAACGGACAGGGCTCCAGGATATCTCCGAGGTCTCGTGCGTGAAAAACCAGAGAGGGAACTATCGAAACAGACACTGCAACGCGAGGCAGTAGTTTAATTGCAAGGAAAATCTGGATTTAACATTTCATTTTGTTATTGCCTTTGGATAAGTTGTTTCCAACTTCGCTTGACGGGTTATAGAATGTAACCAACTGTGTTTCCAGTGGAGGGTTTCATATTGGCGACCGCGCACTCTGAAGTGGACTAGTGTTTCCCCAGGACCCGGTGGTCTACCCTACCAGGCAACGCCCGGAACCAGATCAATTGATAACTTTTGAACTTTTTCTCCTAGTGACAATGGGTCGGGCTGTGGACGCTCTTGCTGCGGTAGCGCTCTCCCTCGTGCTGCTCTGCGTTCCAGGACACCTTGGTCTGGTGCGTGCGTTCGGCGAAGAGACAGAGGAGATGACTTGCGACCCGATACGCATCGCCATGTGCCAGGACCTGGGCTACAACGTCACCAAGATGCCCAACCTGGTGGGCAACGTCCTGCAGTCAGACGCCGAGCTCCAGCTCACCACCTTCACACCACTCATACAGTATGGCTGCTCCAGCCAACTGAAGGTACACACACACACACACACACACACACACACACACACACACACACACACACACACACACACACACACACACACACATCCCTAAACCTAACAAACCTTATTTTACATTGCAGTCATATAGCAGACCTCTCATCCAGAGTGACTTGACAGGAGCAGTTAGGGTTAAGTGCCTTGCTCAAGGGCACATCAGCAGATTATTTCACCCTAGTCAGCTCGGGGATTCAAATCAGCAACACTTCAGTTACTGGCCTAATACTCTTAACCGCTAGGCTACCTGCCATCCTAACTCCTAACTCCTAACCCCAAATTGTAACCCGAAACCTAACCCTAAGCCTAAAATAACCTTTGTCATGAGAAATGTCCCCACAAGGGAGAATTTTCCTTATTTTACTATCCTTGTGGGGACTTTGAGGGATTTCTGGTACCCACAAGGATAGTAATACAAGACCCCCTCCCCAGACACACACACTCTCTCAATTCAATTCAAGGGGATTTATTGGCATGGGAAACAAACATATGTTAACATTGCCAAAGCAAGTGATGTAGATAATATACAAAAGTGAAATAAACAATCTCTCTCTAGCTGCTCCAGCCGACTGAAGGCACACGCATGTTGGTTCTCAGGCTGGGTTGGGCTGTGTGTTGGAGCAGGCAGTGGAGAGAGGGAGACAGAGAGCACATGACAGAGTCACAGGGAGACCATCCAGTCTTGGTTCAGCAGCACGGGGCAGTGATATAATATATATCTATCTGAGGAGAGGAGAGGGCCAGGCAAGCTCCATAGAGTAACAACAATACTGCCCTCAGTACTACTCTCTGTAAGGCCACTTGTCTGCCTGAACCACCATGAAGCTGGAAATTAAATCCATCCCATTTTGTCCTTCTCAAAGGTTTTTATTGTCCTGACTGAAATGACCAATGAGTAGTTTTTTTGTGTGGTTCGATGGCAATGGCATGAATGGATCCAGTTCTGTTGATAATTTACTGTGGTTTACCACTCCATAGTCTGTAGACACAACAACCCACTGGCTACTGTTTCTCTAAGAGTGTCCCTTACCTTGACCATTGACATATATCAACATACATTCAGTCCATTACTCCAATTCTAATTTATTTAAGGGCTTTTGGGGTATTATTGTGGCGTTGTGGTTGTCTGGATGCTATAGGTTATTGCAGTGATTATGGGGTTGTGTAGTTTGTGTTGTGGTTGTCTGGATGCTATAGGTTATTGGAGTGATTATGGGGTTGTGTAGTTTGTGTAGTTTGTGTTGTGGTTGTCTGGATGCTATAGGTTACTGGAGTGATTATGGGGTTGTGTAGTTTGTGTTGTAGTTGTCTGGATGCTATAGGTTATTGGAGTGATTATGGGGTTGTGTAGTTTGTGTTGTGGTTGTCTAGATGCTATAGGTTATTGGATTGATTATGGGGTTGTGTAGTTTGTGTAGTTTGTGTTGTGGTTGTCTGGATGCTATAGGTTATTGGAGTGATTATGGGGTTGTGTAGTTTGTGTTGTGGTTGTCTAGATGCTATAGGTTATTGGATTGATTATGGGGTTGTGTAGTTTGTGTAGTTTGTGTTGTGGTTGTCTGGATGCTATAGGTTATTGGAGTGAATACATTTCTCCATGACATTATCTGTATGAGTATTGAATTAACTGTTTTTGTTGTAGTGGCTTTAATAATTTAAAATTCACTTAAGGTTTCACCACAAACTTTTGTGCTCGTTGCCTGGCTTTCCTGACTAAGCCCAAAACACAGTTCCTTTCATTTCCAGTTGTAGTCTGAAATTAGAATAGGAATCAGACTAAGGACCATGATGAAACACAGGGAAAGCAGACAGAGCAATGCACACAGAATCATTATAACATTTTTAGAAATTCATTAAGTGTACATATGCAAAGATAACACCTCTCTGTCTCTCTCTCCAGTTCTTCCTGTGTGCGGTGTACGTGCCCATGTGTACAGACAAGGTTCCCATCCCCATCGGGCCGTGTGGCAGCATGTGTCTGTCTGTCAAGAGGAAGTGTCTGCCAGTCCTAATAGAGTTTGGCTTCGTCTGGCCAGAGCTACTCAACTGCAGCCTGTTCCCCCCCCAGAACGACCACAACCACATGTGTATGGAGGGTCCAGGGGACGAGGACGCCCCTTTCCACCCCGTCCGACCCCTGCCCCCCCAGGAGGAGGAGTGCCAGGCCCTGGGGGCCGGGCCAGACCAGTATGCCTGGGTGAGGCGGAGCCACAGCTGTGCACTGCAGTGTGGGTATGACGCGGGGCTGTACCGGCGCGGGGCCAAGGTGTTTACAGACGTGTGGATGGCAGTGTGGGCGGTGTTGTGTTTTCTCTCTACCACCCTGACCGTCCTCACCTTCCTCCTGGACTCAACACGTTTCTCCTACCCCGAGAGACCCATCATCTTCCTCTCCATGTGCTCCAACCTCTACAGCGTGGCCTACCTGGTGAGGACATAGGACTTAGAGCAGGGGTAGGCAACACTGGGGTAGGCAACACTGGTCCTGGAGTGTTGCAGGTGTGCTGAATTTAGGCAACCACTGAACTGATCAATTAGTTCTGTTGGTCCGGTGTGGAGCCTAGTTGGAACAAAATCCAGCAGTATCTGTGGCACTCCAGGAACATGGTTGCCGACCCCTGTGTTGCCGACCCCTGTTTTGCCGACCCCTGTGTTGCCGACTCCAGGGTTGCCGACCCCTGTGTTGCCGACTCCAGGGTTGCCGACCCCTGTGTTGCCGACCCCTGTTTTGCCGACCCCTGTGTTGCCGACTCCAGGGTTGCCGACCCCTGTGTTGCCGACCCCAGGGTTGCCGACCCCTGTGTTGCCGACCTCTGACTTACATGATTCAAATCAGTTTAAAAGCCCTTGGCTGTTTCTCAATCATTTAAACTAGCCTCCTCTTCTCCATGATCACTAATATGAGAGGTGGAAGCAGTTTGTTGTAAACCTGTCCAGTCCTTTCAGCTACCAGTAGTGAGGAGGAATGTAGGTAATCAAGTCAATCCAATTCATTTATAAAGCCCTTTTGTACATCAGCCGAAACCCAGCCTAAAACCCCAAACAGCAAGCAATGCAGGTGTAGAAGCACGGTGGCTAGGAAAAACTCCCTAGAAAGACCAGAATCTAGGAAGAAACCTAGAGAGGAACCAGGCTATGAGGGGTGGCCAGTCCTCTTCTGGCTGTGCCGGGTGGAGATCATAACAGAACATGGCCAAGATGTTCAAATGTTCATAAATGACCAGCATGGTCAGATAATAATAATCACAGTGGTTGTAGAGGGTGCAACATGCTAGAGTATGTAGACTCAATCCTAGTCTCCTGGATGACCCCTGGTCTCCTGGATGACCCCTGGTCTAACCTCTGTCTCTGTCGGTCTCCCTGTAGGTGCGCCTGACTCTGGGTCGGGAGCGTGTATCATGTGATCTGGAGGAGGCAGCAGTTCCTGTTCTGGTACAGGAAGGGTTAAAGAGTACCGGCTGTGCCATCGTCTTCCTCCTGCTCTACTTCTTTGGCATGGCCTCCTCGCTGTGGTGGGCACACACACACACACTGGCCAAAAGGATTACACTCTAAGGAATAGATTTGAATGAAAGCGTTAGAATAGTCGACTCCCAGCTCTCTAACCTGTCTCTCTCTCTCTGCCTCCTCCCAGGTGGGTGATTCTGACTCTGACCTGGTTCCTGGCTGCAGGGTTAAAGTGGGGTCACGAGGCCATCGAAATGCACAGCTCCTACTTCCACATAGCAGCCTGGGCCATCCCCGCCGTCAAGACCATCGTCATCCTCATCATGCGACTAGTAGACGCTGATGACCTCACGGGGCTTTGCTACGTGGGTAATCTACAGCAAGAGGCCCTGACGGGCTTCGTGGTCGCCCCGCTCGCCACCTACCTCCTCATCGGCACTCTGTTCATCTGCGCCGGCCTGGTGGCCCTGTTTAAGATCCGCTCCAACCTGCAGAAGGACGGGGCCAAGACGGACAAGCTGGAGCGTCTGATGGTGAAGATCGGGGTGTTCTCTGTGCTGTACATGGTACCTGCGTCCACCGTGATAGGCTGCTACCTCTACCAGCTGTCCCACTGGGGGGACTTCAGGGCCAGTGCCAGGGACTCATACGTGGCAGCAGAGATGCTGAGGATCTTTATGTCTCTGCTGGTGGGCATCACGTCGGGCATGTGGATCTGGTCGGCCAAAACCCTCCACACCTGGAAACGGTGCTCTGCCCGGCTGTGGAGAGACGGTCGGGCAGGGAGGGGCAAGCGGGCACCGGGGGACAGCTGGATAAAACCTGGCAAGGGCAACGAGACGGTGGTGTGAGGAGAGAGGGAGAGGGGAAGATAGGAACCGGGTGGCTCTATAAAGCAAACCTGCCCCCAAACCCAATACTAGATCCACTATCTGATGGAGAGAGCGAAAGAAAAGAACAAACAGATAAATAGCACCCCTAAGCAGACAGCGGTTTCCTATGCCCACTTGTTCTGTGGTTCTCTCCCTACTAGCAGACTAACCCACTGCCAGAGAAGAGACTGACCCTGTAGCCTACAGCAGACTCTGGGCTGACCTATAGAACCTTCTGACTTCAGACAGGCATTTTAAAGGTTGAATTTACACTGGAGAGTCATGGTCCAGATGATGTACAGATCTAAACTACAGCCACACTGAAATGCACTATGACTAGCTGATGTGGATGTAGCTTGGTTAACATGCCTTATGAGGAACGGGAGACTGGGCTGCCCAGACAGCCAAAAGCTATGCTACTGCAAAGAGACTTGGGATTTGTAGTGACTAGACTCTATGGTGCTGCATCTAAGGCACTTGGGAAACGTAGGCCTGTGTCCTTTACCTCAGTCCTCAGCGAGCAGCACAGCTGACCTCCACGCAGTCTTAACGAGGAAATAGACTCTCAACTATGAACTCTGAACATTAACCCTTGACATTCTCCAGCCACTCATGGAACCCTTAGGAATGGCAGTCAGTAATGAACCGATGTAAGGTTCTTTCTGTATTTTTTACCGGTGATAGAAGTAAATGAAGGGTTATTATGACTGATGTTAGACAATCAACCCCCAAAATACATTATACAAAAGCTGTAATACACCAACAGACACACACACACACACACACACACACACACACACACACACACACACACACACACACACACAGGGAGTCAAACTCATACAGTCTGTACAGTTGCACCCTTGTGCAATCCACCTCCATTAAAATCTGCTGCATCAGCTGAGTTATTATTGCATTAAGCTGCAACCACCAATAAGCAGTCAACACAACACACACAGCAGAGAGACAGTCAAACACAGAGACAGCAGAGAGACAGTCAAACACAGAGACAGCAGAGAGACAGTCAAACACAGAGACAGCAGAGAGACAGTCAAACACAGAGACAGCAGAGAGACAGTCCAACACAGAGACAGCAGAGAGACAGTCAAATTACTGCAGCCTGTCTCTCTCTCTCTACTCTGTTACTGCAGCATGTCTCTCTCTCTACTCTGTTACTGCAGCCTGTCTCTCTACTGTGTTACTGCAGCCTGTCTCTCTCTCTACTCTGTTACTGCAGCCTGTCTCTCTACTGTGTTACTGCAGCCTGTCTCTCTCTCTACTCTGTTACTGCAGCCTGTCTCTCTACTGTGTTACTGCAGCCTGTCTCTCTCTCTACTCTGTTACTGCAGCCTGTCTCTCTACTGTGTTACTGCAGCCTGTCTCTCTCTCTACTCTGTTACTGCAGCCTGTCTCTCTACTCTGTTACTGCAGCCTGTCTCTCTCTCTACTCTGTTACTGCAGCCTGTCTCTCTACTCTGTTACTGCAGCCTGTCTCTCTCTCTACTCTGTTACTGCAGCCTCTCTCTCTACTCTGTTACTGCAGCCTGTCTCTCTACTCTGTTACTGCAGCCTGTCTCTCTACTCTGTTACTGCAGCCTGTCTCTCTCTCTACTCTGTTACTGCAGCCTGTCTCTCTCTCTACTCTGTTACTGCAGCCTCTCTCTCTACTCTGTTACTGCAGCCTGTCTCTCTACTCTGTTACTGCAGCCTGTCTCTCTACTGTGTTGCCAGTCTATACCAGACAAGTCCTCTGTTTCTGTGAGTCTGAATGTATAACACTCTAGTTAATAGGTTTCAAATGCAACCTTATCATTCCCCATATAGTGATCAAGTCAAACACTATGAGGAATAGGGTGTGGTTTAGAAAGTGCCTTTTGAAGTGTGATTTTGACCTGTTAGTACCTAAGACCTTTGGGTACTGCCAACCCCACAACTCTGTGAAGTACTTTTAGAAAATGAACTATTTTGTAAAGAGAAACAGGTGTTTGATGTCTTTTAATGTATTATAAGAAATGCTAATTTATCTTTGTAAAAAAAAAAAAAAAAGAGTCTAAAACCTAAAAACATGTTTATTAAAAAAAACTTTTGTATCAGAAGAAGGAAAAATAAAAACGTTTTGGTTTTAAGATGTGCTCTACTTGTATTTATTGCAGGTGTGAATTAATGTTGTCCAATTAATACACAGATTATAACCTTTGTAATATATTATATCTGGATTTCATCGGTACTACATCAAGTCAAACTTGAAACTGGATTTAAAATAAACTCAAAGTTCAGATTTACATGATAAAATGGACAATGTGTGCATGACCTGATGCCCATCCACTGCTATGAACATCATGGTTATTGTAACGAACTGTCCAATGCTGCCATCTACAGGTTCAGTGCTGTAACTACACACTCAAGTCTGTTCTGAGACCAACTACAAACACAATTGGCCTGAAAGAAACACAATTTGGCAACAATCACATTCATTGACTCTAAACTAAAACATGTAACATTTCCACCTGCAACTATTTATAAATGTAAATTACCTACCAATTGTAGCAAAGAAATAGAAATCCCCGAGAGTAAAACACCATGTGTTTTGAATGAATGCATGACATTCCAAATGAACTTCGGCTGTTTGGCTACCGTTCGCTATTGACAACAAAAAACATTGTGTTGGCCAAAACATTATCAAAGCAGACCTTTGTCACGTCCTTGAAACTGATGTTTAGTGGATTATGATCTGGTAATTAGCAGTACTGAGCCATTTTAGTCACGTCTAGCTGTATCTTTAAAATATATAAATATATATATATAATAAATAAATATATATATATATATATATATATATATATATATATATATATAGCTGAAAGGCCTACACTTTACTCACACATGCATCAACAACAACCCTGCATGATGATGAAGTATTTCAAGTGCAGCAACATACATCCCATCTAGCACATTTGGTTCCTTGGAAGTTGTGGGAACATACATGTCTGGTTTCCCATTGGTTCTGGGAACATTTTGAGAATGGAAGTGAACATTTCTGGGAATGTTCATGATTAGTTTGCAGGTTCTGAGAACATGTTTCTATGGTTCCCAAGAACGCTTTCCTATGAGGTTTTATTAACATTCAGTGAACGGAAATTCTAGGTTATTTGAAAGTAATTAAACAACGTTCTGAGAACGTGTTTCAATTAGACTTTTTAATAACACTGCTAGCTTAGTTTGGCTTACCTGTTTTGAACAGCAAACACAGGCCACGTGAAAATTCCTTTGCTTGGGCATTAATCATGCAAACACGTTTCGTTTTTTATTTTTATTGTGGCACGGTGTCAGTGAGATTCGAACCTATGATCTTCTGCCCATGAAATGAGTCTACTGTGCCACCACAATGGAGCAGACGAGCTATTTAAAAAACCACAACCTTCTGTTCGTTTTAGTTTATTCCAACAGACCCTATATCAAAGAAAACAAGTAGTCATTAAGATCAATAGTGTGTGCAGCCGAGACACCTGAACAAGATACAGGATAGAGACCGTTTTTGTTGAGAACAGAATGTACATGTTTTTCATTTCATCTTTATTTAACTAGGCAAGTCAGTTAAGAACACATTCTTATTTTCAATGACGGCCTAGGAACAGTGGGTTAACTGTCTTGTTCAGGGGCAGAACGACAGATTTTTACCTTGTCAGCTCGGGGATTTGATCTTGCAACCTTCCGGTTACTAGTCCAACGCTCTAACCACTAGGCTATATGTTTTTAAATAACAGTTTTTAAACATTACTAATGGTTTCTTGTGGTTTTTATGGGTAAAAAATGTCATATTCGGAGAACATTACTTTAAATAGAACCACGAGGAAACCTGTAGAAAACTTTATGCTGAGTTACTGGAATTCCCACAGAAGAACATTGTCTCTTAACGTTCTCTGAACGTTCAGAGAACATGACTTTAAATAGAACCATGTTGAAACCTGTAGAAAACGTTATGCTGAAGTTCTAAAATTCTCTGAGCAATTTGAGAACATTACTTGAAATAGAACCATGAGGAAACCTGTAGAAATGTTATGGGAAGGTTTATGCAAAATAACAATAGGACAACTACTCTCTCACCACGCTCTAAGAATCATATGGTTCTCACAATGTGCCAGCTGGGATGGAACAAAAATAGGCCTACTTTAAGAGAGCTGATTATCTCTCTCACTCTCTCTCCCTTCCGCCCTCTCTCCCTCACCTCTCTCCCTTCCTCTCTCTCACTCTCTCTCCCTTCCGCTCTCTCTCCTCTCCCTCTCTCCCTCACCTCTCTCCCTTCCTCTCTCTCACTCTCTCTCCCTTCCACTCTCTCTCCTCTCAACCTCTCTCCCTCACCTCTCTCCCTTCCTCTCTCTCACTCTCTCTCCCTTCCGCTCTCTCTCCTCTCCCTCTCTCCCTTCCTCTCTCTCCCTCTCTCTCCCTCACCTCTCTCCCTTCCGCTCTCTCTCCTCTCCCTCTCCCTCTCTCTCTCTTTTCCAGGTTATGTAGGTAATTTCTAAAATTACCCTCTATCCTTTAACAGGAAGTCAGTTACAAAAATAACAACGTTAAAGCTGTGTGTCTGAACCATGATTCAGCGAATCACTGCCTGATTAACCTGTAGGCCCCATGTACGTTTGTATGTGCATCTTGTGTGTGTGTGTGTGTGTGTCTGTGTGTGTCTGTGTGTGTGTCTGTGTGTGTCTGTGTGTGAACAGGCATGATCTAAATCTGTAGGTCAGATTACCTTCCTGTAATATAATGTCTGCTGAGCTGAGTATTTTTTTAAAAGCTCAGTCAAAAGCCTGGGGGGAGCTGAAAGTGACAGTGTCTCTCTATCGCTTCCAGATGTGCACATTCACATATGTTAATGGTAGTTAGAGTGTGTGTGTTGTGTGTCTGGGGCAGGAGGTCTTCATCGGGGAGGAAGAACTATGTTCATCCCACTGGGAGGATTTTTTTTACCTCCAGTAAAATTCCTGTCTGATATTTCTGGGAATGCAGAGTGATTATCAGAGCAGTACTCCCATGTCCACCCCGAATACCACAGAGCTCAGAGACCTGCTCTCTGTTTTATGTGTGTGTGTGAGACTTGGTGTGTGTTTGGGTGTGTGTTTGTGTGTGTGTGACTGGGTGTGTGTTTGTGAGACTTGGTGTCTGTCTGTGAGACTGGGTGTGTGTTTGTGTGTGACTGGGTGTGTGTTTCTGAGACTGGGTGTGTGAGTTTCTGAGACTTGGTGTGTGAGTCTGTCTGTGCTCAAGCACCTGTGTTCCTGTTCCGATTCCTTATTGCCCCCCTTAGAATCCTGCAGCTGTTAACTCCTGGCTGGGTCTCTCTCTCTCTCTCATGAACAAAGGCACCATTCTGCACTAACTGTAATGTTTATTCACACATTTGGAACAACACAAATAAATAATCACAACATTTAAAAGTATATAAAAATATAGACAAATAGCAAAGACAAATAGAAACAAATTGTAGTATATAAATGTTACACTATTATCCTACTGCTAACAAAAAACACAAATACAACTAAATTGCACAAATCCTATAATCACACAAATACACAAACACAAACACACGTATGAAGAGGAGAACCTGATTATTACACTATTGAAGAAGAGCACCTGATTATTACACTATTGAAGAGGAGAACCTGATTATTACACTATTGAAGAGGATAACCTGATTATTACACTATTGAAGAGGAGAACCTGATTATTACACTATTGAAGAGGATAACCTGATTATTACACTATTGAAGAGGAGAACCTGATTATTACACTATTGAAGAGGATAACCTGATTATTACACTATTGAAGAGGAGAACCTGATTATTACACTATTGAAGAGGAGAACCTGATTATTACACTATTGAAGAGGAGAACCTGATTATTACACTATTGAAGAGGATAACCTGATTATTACACTATTGAAGAGGAGAACCGGATTATTACATTATTGAAGAAGAGAACCTGATTATTACACTATTGAAGAGGAGAACATGATCATTACACTATTGAAGAGGAGAACCTGATCATTAAACTATTGAAGAAGAGAACCTGATTATTACACTATTGAAGAGGAGAACATGATCATTACACTATTGAAGAGGAGAACCTGATCATTAAACTATTGAAGAGGAGAACCTGATTATTACACTACTGAAGAGGAGAACCTGATTATTACACTATTGAAGAGGAGAACCTGATTATTACACTATTGAAGAGGAGAACCTGATTATTACACTATTGAAGAAGATAACCTGATTATTACACTATTGAAGAGGAGAACCTGATTATTCCACTATTGAAGAGGAGAACCTGATCATTACACTATTGAAGAGGATAACCTGATCATTACACTATTGAAGAGGAGAACCTGATTATTACACTATTGAAGAGGAGGACCTGATTATTACACTATTGAAGAGGAGAACCTGATTATTACACTTGAAGAGGAGAACCTGATTATTACACTATTGAAGAGGAGAACCTGATTATTACACTGTTGAAGAAGAGAACCTGATTATTACACTATTGAAGAGGAGAACATGATCATTACACTATTGAAGAGGAGAACCTGATTATTACACTATTGAAGAAGAGAACCTAATTATTACACTATTGAAGAGGAGAACATGATCATTACACTATTGAAGAGGATAACCTGTTCATTAAACTATTGAAGAGGAGAACCTGATTATTACACTATTGAAGAGGAGAACCTGATTATTACACTATTGAAGAGGAGAACCTGATTATTACACTACTGAAGAAGATAACCTGATTATTACACTATTGAAGAGGAGAACCTGATTATTACACTATTGAATAGGAGAACCTGATCATTACACTATTGAAGAGGAGAACATGATCATTACACTATTGAAGAGGAGAACCTGATCATTACACTATTGAAGAGGAGAACCTGATTATTACACTATTGAAGAGGAGGACCTGATTATTACACTATTGAAGAGGAGAACCTGATTATTACACTATTGAAGCGGAGAACCTGATTATTACACTATTGAAGAGGAGAACCTGATCATTACACTATTGAAGAGGACAACCTGATTATTACACTATTGAAGAGGAGAACCTGATTATTACACTATTGAAGAGGAGAACCTGATTATTACACTATTGAAGTAGAGAACCTGATTATTACACTATTGATGAAGAGAACCTGATTATTACACTATTGAAGAGGATAACCTGATTATTACACTATTGAAGAGGAGAACCTGATTATTACACTATTGAAGAGGATAACCTGATTATTACACTATTGAAGAGGAGAACCTGATTATTACACTATTGAAGAGGATAACCTGATTATTACACTATTGAAGAGGAGAACCTGATTATTACACTATTGAAGAGGAGAACCTGATTATTACACTATTGAAGAGGAGAACCTGATTATTACACTATTGAAGAGGATAACCTGATTATTACACTATTGAAGAGGAGAACCGGATTATTACATTATTGAAGAAGAGAACCTGATTATTACACTATTGAAGAGGAGAACATGATCATTACACTATTGAAGAGGAGAACCTGATCATTAAACTATTGAAGAAGAGAACCTGATTATTACACTATTGAAGAGGAGAACATGATCATTACACTATTGAAGAGGAGAACCTGATCATTAAACTATTGAAGAGGAGAACCTGATTATTACACTACTGAAGAGGAGAACCTGATTATTACACTATTGAAGAGGAGAACCTGATTATTACACTATTGAAGAGGAGAACCTGATTATTACACTATTGAAGAAGATAACCTGATTATTACACTATTGAAGAGGAGAACCTGATTATTCCACTATTGAAGAGGAGAACCTGATCATTACACTATTGAAGAGGATAACCTGATCATTACACTATTGAAGAGGAGAACCTGATTATTACACTATTGAAGAGGAGGACCTGATTATTACACTATTGAAGAGGAGAACCTGATTATTACACTTGAAGAGGAGAACCTGATTATTACACTATTGAAGAGGAGAACCTGATTATTACACTGTTGAAGAAGAGAACCTGATTATTACACTATTGAAGAGGAGAACATGATCATTACACTATTGAAGAGGAGAACCTGATTATTACACTATTGAAGAAGAGAACCTAATTATTACACTATTGAAGAGGAGAACATGATCATTACACTATTGAAGAGGATAACCTGTTCATTAAACTATTGAAGAGGAGAACCTGATTATTACACTATTGAAGAGGAGAACCTGATTATTACACTATTGAAGAGGAGAACCTGATTATTACACTACTGAAGAAGATAACCTGATTATTACACTATTGAAGAGGAGAACCTGATTATTCCACTATTGAATAGGAGAACCTGATCATTACACTATTGAAGAGGAGAACATGATCATTACACTATTGAAGAGGAGAACCTGATCATTACACTATTGAAGAGGAGAACCTGATTATTACACTATTGAAGAGGAGGACCTGATTATTACACTATTGAAGAGGAGAACCTGATTATTACACTATTGAAGCGGAGAACCTGATTATTACACTATTGAAGAGGAGAACCTGATCATTACACTATTGAAGAGGACAACCTGATTATTACACTATTGAAGAGGAGAACCTGATTATTACACTATTGAAGAGGAGAACCTGATTATTACACTATTGAAGTAGAGAACCTGATTATTACACTATTGATGAAGAGAACCTGATTATTACACTATTGAAGAGGAGAACTTGATGATTACACTATTGAAGAGGAGAACCTGATTATTACACTATTGAAGAAGAGAACCTGATTATTACACTATTGAAGAGGAGAACATGATCATTACACTATTGAAGAGGAGAACCTGATCATTAAACTATTGAAGAGGAGAACCTGATTATTACACTATTGAAGAGGAGAACCTGATTATTACACTATTGAAGAGGATAACCTGATTATTACACTATTGAAGAGGAGAACCTGATTATTACACTATTGAAGAAGATAACCTGATTATTACACTATTGAAGAGGATAACCTGATTATTCCACTATTGAAGAGGAGAACCTGATCATTACACTATTGAAGAGGAGAACATGATCATTACACTATTGAAGAGGATAACCTGATCATTACACTATTGAAGAGGAGAACCTGATTATTACACTATTGAAGAGGAGGACCTGATTATTACACTATTGAAGAGGAGAACCTGATTATTACACTATTGAAGAGGAGAACCTGATTATTACACTTGAAGAGGAGAACCTGATTATTACACTATTGAAGAGGAGGACCTGATTATTACACTATTGAAGAGGAGAACCTGATTATTACACTATTGAAGCGGAGAACCTGATTATTACACTATTGAAGAGGAGAACCTGATCATTACACTATTGAAGAGGACAACCTGATTATTACACTATTGAAGAGGAGAACCTGATTATTACACTATTGAAGAGGAGAACCTGATTATTACACTATTGAAGTAGAGAACCTGATTATTACACTATTGATGAAGAGAACCTGATTATTACACTATTGAAGAGGAGAACTTGATGATTACACTATTGAAGAGGAGAACCTGATTATTACACTATTGAAGAAGAGAACCTGATTATTACACTATTGAAGAGGAGAACATGATCATTACACTATTGAAGAGGAGAACCTGATCATTAAACTATTGAAGAGGAGAACCTGATTATTACACTATTGAAGAGGAGAACCTGATTATTACACTATTGAAGAGGATAACCTGATTATTACACTATTGAAGAGGAGAACCTGATTATTACACTATTGAAGAAGATAACCTGATTATTACACTATTGAAGAGGATAACCTGATTATTCCACTATTGAAGAGGAGAACCTGATCATTACACTATTGAAGAGGAGAACATGATCATTACACTATTGAAGAGGATAACCTGATCATTACACTATTGAAGAGGAGAACCTGATTATTACACTATTGAAGAGGAGGACCTGATTATTACACTATTGAAGAGGAGAACCTGATTATTACACTATTGAAGAGGAGAACCTGATTATTACACTATTGAAGAGGAGAACCTGATTATTACACTATTGAAGAAGAGAACCTGATTATTACACTATTGAAGAGGAGAACATGATCATTACACTATTGAAGAGGAGAACCTGATTATTACACTATTGAAGAAGAGAACCTAATTATTACACTATTGAAGAGAAGAACATGATCATTACACTATTGAAGAGGAGAACCTGTTCATTAAACTATTGAAGAGGAGAACCTGATTATTACACTATTGAAGAGGAGAACCTGATTATTACACTATTGAAGAGGAGAACCTGATTATTACACTATTGAAGAAGATGACCTGATTATTACACTATTGAAGAGGAGAACCTGATTATTCCACTATTGAATAGGAGAACCTGATCATTACACTATTGAAGAGGAGAACATGATCATTACACTATTGAAGAGGAGAACCTGATCATTACACTATTGAAGAGGAGAACCTGATTATTACACTATTGAAGAGGAGGACCTGATTATTACACTATTGAAGAGGAGAACCTGATTATTACACTATTGAAGAGGAGAACCTGATCATTACACTATTGAAGAGGATAACCTGATCATTACACTATTGAAGAGGAGAACCTGATTATTACACTATTGAAGAGGAGAACCTGATATTACACTATTGAAGAGGAGAACCTGATTATTACACTATTGAAGAAGAGAACCTGATTATTACACTATTGAAGAAGAGAACCTGATTATTACACTATTGAAGAGGAGAACTTGATGATTACACTATTGAAGAGGAGAACCTGATTATTACACTATTGAAGAGGAGAACCTGATTATTACACTATTGAAGAGGAGAACATGATCATTACACTATTGAAGAGGACAACCTGATTATTACACTATTGAAGAGGAGAACCTGATTATTACACTATTGAAGAGGAGAACCTGATCATTACACTATTGAAGATGAGAACCTGATTATTACACTATTGAAGAGGAGGACCTGATTATTACACTACTGCAGGAAACAGGAAGGACACAAACTAAATTGCACAACTGCCATCTAAACCCGGACCTTTCTTGCCTTCCTTGATGCAAAGTCATCAATTACATCATCATAAGAAATCTGCCCAGCTACTGCATGGTTAATACTAATGACAGCAAGGCCACTAAGGTGTTCCTGTGACATGGTGGACCTCAGGTAGGATTTGATGAGCTCTGAAAAGCTCCTCTCTGCTTCAGCTACGGTCACTGGAAGAGTAAGACATTCTGAGAGGAGTCCACAAGTACGGATACATTTCTGAGAGCTCCCTTTCATGTATAAATATCAGCAGCTCAACCAGGGTCATGGTCTTCAACGGGAAGTCAGGCAAGTTCTTCAGTTCCTGTGCAAGATCTCTGCCATCCATGTCTGAGTGTTCTTTATAGTGCAGTGTCATACTAAGGGGCTCACAGTGTTCTGTCAGCTCCTCATTTGAGATACTTTGGAAGGTTGACAGCACTCTAAACTTCTCTCACACATTTTACAATGTGGAAAATCTTTCCTGAAGGGCTGAGGTTGCAGCATCAACAACGACATTGAAGAATTTCCCCTCCAGCGTCTTCAAGGCATCACTCAAAGGCTCATCAACTGATTTGTATGAAAAGTGCTGCTTTGTGGACCTCAGCATTTGTTGTTGTAGAACGGCCTCTACATTCATACACTCGCAAATATCCTTGCCTGATGTTTATAAAGTCATAAAGCCTGTTGCCCTGTAGTTGCTGAGACCTCTCTCTGTCTTTCTGAGAAGACTGACTGCAACATCCACATGCATACTGGGAGACTGCATCAGCTTGCTCACCTGTTGTATCTGGCTCCAGATGTCACACCACACCACTGTACAGATGCTGAAACGGTATGATCCCACCTCCTCTGACAAGGACTGGGCCTCAATCTTTATCACAGGGTCTTTGGTTTGATCCCTCACCTCAATCAGTGGCTCTCAACGCTGCTGCCTGACTCTTCAGTGACTCGAAACTCTTAAATGTACTCTCCCACCTTGTCTCCATCTTCACAGTGACATCCACATGTTTTTTTAGGATGGCCCATCACTGTGTGGAGGCTGAGAACAAGGTGTACAGTTTGTATAAGATGACAAAGCAACCTGTGGAATTGACAGAACTTTCAGCAGCATCAGCCACATCCAGGTTCAATGTGTGAGCCCCGCATGGCACAAATAGAGCTCTTGGATTTGATTCCAGGAGTCTGACTTGGACACCTTTGTTTTTGCCTCTCATGTTGGTCAAATTATTATAAGACTGTCCTCTGCAGTCCTCAAATGGAATGTTAAGCTCCTCTAATCTTTGAGAATCAGGGATGCCAAATGTTGGCCCGTGGACTCAACTACCTCCAAAACCCCCATAAAATGTTTCTTTATGTGGGACTCCTCCTTCAGTGACACAATTCTAATCACAACTGTTCAGTGTGGCTGACATCTGAGGTACAGTCTCATTCCTTGGGAAAACAAAGTCAGGTGGTACCTCACTTGGTCATCTGCAAACTAGTTGTGTCTGAATTCTGTCAGTCAGAACTGAAGTCCAGTCAGCAGGGTCTGTAGACAGGGTCTGTAGACAGGGTCTGTAGACAGTGGTTCATCCTCAGCAGCAGGGTCTGTAGACAGTGGTTCATCCTCAGCAGCAGGGTCTGTAGACAGTTGTTCATCCTCAGCAGCAGGGTCTGTAGACAGGGTCTGTAGACAGTGGTTCATCCTCAGCAGCAGGGTCTGTAGACAGGACCTGTAGACAGGGTCTGTAGACAGTGGTTCATCCTCAGCAGCAGGGTCTGTAGACAGGGTCTGTAGACAGTGGTTCATCCTCAGCAGCAGGGTCTGTAGACAGGGTCTGTAGACAGTGGTTCATCCTCAGCAGCAGGGTCTGTAGACAGTGGTTCATTCTCAGCAGCAGGGTCTGTAGACAGGACCTGTAGACAGGGTCTGTAGACAGTGGTTCATCCTCAGCAGCAGGATCTGTAGACAGGACCTGTAGACAGGGTCTGTAGACAGTGGTTGATCCTCAGCAACAGGGTCTGTAGACAGTGGTTCATCCTCAGCAGCAGGGTCTGTAGACAGGGTCTGTAGACAGTGGTTCATCCTCAGCAGCAGGGTCTGTTGACAGTGGTTCATTCTCAGCAGCAGGGTCTGTAGACAGTGGTTCATCCTCAGCAGCAGGGTCTGTAGACAGGACCTGTAGACAGGGTCTGTAGACAGTGGTTCATCCTCAGCAGCAGGATCTGTAGACAGGGTCTGTAGACAGTGGTTCATCCTCAGCAGCAGGATTTGGTGGGGATGATGCTACATGCATTCTAATGGAGAGCAAATGGGCATTAATTTATAGAACATCCCACATAAATGACGGCCTGGCAATCTGGAGCACCGGGTGTTTTCCCGGTGGGCCGCTTGACAATTGGGGCAGATGCAAAGCATAAATAATCCCATCCCCCGCTTAAATAAAAATAACAAAGTTGCTCTGTGTCTGACTGGCCCAGGCGAGTGGGTATTACACCTGTCAGTCTCTCTCTCCCAGCCAATTACTTTTGGTCCAGTCCAGTCTAACTTTACCTGGGCCCCGCCCCTTTCCCATCTCTGTTAAGTGGTGACATTTGGATAAATAGAGAAAGTCGGTACATAGAGTTGAGGTCAGAAGTTAAGTTGGAGTCATTAAAACTCATTTTTCAACCACTCTACATTTTTGTTGTTAACAAACTATAGTTTTGGCAAGTTGGTTAGGACATCTACTTTGTGCATGACACAAGTCATTTCTCCAACAATTGTTTACAGACAGATTATTTCACTCATAATTCACTGTATCACATTTCCAGTGGGTCAGAATTTTACATACACTAAGTTGACTGTGCCTTTAAACAGCTTGGAAGTCTGCAGAAAATGATGTCATGGCTTTAGAAGCTTCTGATAGGCTAATTGACATAATTTGAGCCAATTGGAGGTGTACCTGTGAATGTATTTCAATGCATACCTTCAAACTCAGTGCCTCTTTGCTTGACATCATGGGAAAATCAAAAGAAATCAGCCAAGACCTCAAAAAAAATGGTAGACCTCCACAGGTCTGGTTCATCCTTGGGAGCAATTTCCAAACGCCTGAAGGTACCACGTTCATCTGTACGAACAATAGTACACAAGTATAAACACCATTGGACCACGCAGCCGTCATAACGCTTAGGAAGGAGACGCGCTCTGTCTCCTAGAGATGAACGCACTTTGGTGCAAAAAGTGCAAATCAATCCCAGAACAGCAGCAAAAGACCTTGTGAAGATGCTGTAGGAAACAGGTACAAAAGTATCTATGTCCACAGTAAATCGAGTCCTATGTTGACATAACCTGAAAGGCCGCTCAGCAAGGAAGAAGCCACTGCTCCAAAACTGACATAAAAAAGCCAGACTACGGTTTGCAACTGCACATGGGGACAAAGATTGTGCTTTTTGGAGAAATGTCCTCTGCTCTGATGAAACAAAAATAGAACTGCTTGGCCATAATGACCATCGTTATGTATGGAGGAGAAAGGAGGAGGCTTGCAAGCCGAAGGACACCATCCCAACCGTGAAGCACGGGGGTGGCAGCATCATGTTGTGGGGGTGGCAGCATCATGTTGTAGGGGTGGCAGCATCATGTTGTAGGGGTGGCAGCATCATGTTGTGGGGGTGGTAGCATCATGTTGTGGGGTTGGCAGCATCATGTTGTGGGGGTGGCAGCATCATGTTGTGGGGGTGCTTTGCTGCAGGAGGGACTGGTGCACTTCAAAAAATAGATGGCATCATGAGGAAGAAACATTATGTGGACAAAACATTATGTGGACATATTGAAGCAACATCAAAACATAAGTCAGGAAGTTAAAGCTTGGTCGCAAATGAGTCTGCAAATGGACAATGACCCCAAGCATACTTCCAAAGTTGTGGCAAAATGGCTTAAGTACAACAAAGTCAAGGTATTGGAGTGGCCATCACAAAGCCCTGACCTCAATCCTATAGAAGGTTTGTGGGCAGAACTGAAAAAGCATGTGCGAGCAAGGAGGCCTACAAACCTGACTCAGTTACACCAGCTCTGTCAGGAGGAATGGGACAAAATTCACCCAACTTATTGTGGGAATCTTGTGGAAGGCTTGTGGAAGGCTTGTGGAAGACATTTCACATTCTTAAAATGAAGTGGTGATCCTAACTGATCTACGACAGGGAATTTATACTTGGATAAAATGTCAGGAATTGTGAAAAACTGAGTTTAAATGTATTTGGCTAAGGTGTATGTAAACTTCCGACTTCAACTGTATAAGTGTCTTATATCGTCTGAAAGATTAAATTATTGTTAATATAACTGCACTGTCCAATTTACAGTAGCTATTACTGCGGAAAAAAATTCCATGCTATTGTTTGATGAGAGCTCCTAACAACAAAACACTTTTTTCACCATGATAGGTTTGATAAATTAACCTCTGAAGGTGAAATGTGTACTTACATTCTGAAATCTTGCTCTGATTTATCATTCAAACGGTCCCAGAGATAACATGAAGTGTCGTTTTGTTAGATAAAATCCTTTTTCATATCATAAAGAGGTCCATAGCATGCACGTTCGATTTTGTATTTCCACTCGTTGAATTTGCAATGAAAGGAATCTGTGAAAATCTCACCCTAAACGTTGTTTCAACGAGTCAAATCACCTTCGTATCTATTCCTCAGAGATCCTAGAAGGTAACAAGACTTCACTATTTCATTAGGGGTGTAGTATATCCTTTTGGACACCATATTTGGTTAGAGGGCAAAGCCTTCATGGCACGCCGATGACGCGGGCGGCCGTCAAATAAGCACCAATCGGGGTCAAACAAAGCTCGCTAGATAGCCAATGAGCTGGGATTTACGAGAGTATCCGGGAAACATGTATATGTCGTAAAATGTAGCTAAATTGGACAAAATTATGAGGATATTCAGAGTTGTGAAGTTATGAAACTGGTTGTAATATAATATGGCAACTAATACTTGTAAAGCTAAATCAAAGTCCAAGTATACAGATGACGATATTCTTGCAGAAAAAAATGGAATATGAATGCGATTGTCTCCTTCACCATTTGCCGAAATGTACCTGGGGACTTCACACTAAAAGTCTTGTTGTTCACTCATTCTTCAAGTTATCCATCTGAAACTTTGCACATACACTGCTGCCATCTGGTGTACACTATCAGAATAACAACCAGAGTGGTGGCCTATGACCTTTCTCTTGCATTTCAAATATGGTGGTAGAAAAAGACGGGTCGTTTTTTTTTTTTGTGTTTTTTTTTTCTTCTACCAGATCTATTGTGTTATATTCTCCTACATTCAATTCACATTTAGACAAACTTAACATGTTTATTTTCAAATGGTACAAATACTGTGTATATCCTTGCTTTCAGGTCCTGAGCTACAGGCAGTTAGATTTGGGTGTGTCATTTCGGAGAAAATTTTTAAAAAAAAGAGGGCTATCCCTAATTAAGAGGCCGAAGTCAGGGGACCTTGATATGTTTTTCAGTTTCCACCCCCAACAAAAGTGTGAAAAGTCTGTGGTGCAGAAGGTTTTCTTTTGTAAAGATGGGCCCGACAGAAAGTGGCTGTCATACAGTGAAGAGAACCATGCTTTATTCTGCTTCGTTTGTATGGCATTTGCAAAGCCCACAGAGAACAGCCCTTTCATGAATGGAATGGCAGAATGGAAGCATATCTATCAGAGAGTGGAAGAGCATGAGAAGAGCGTTATGCATAGAGGTCATGCTGAGGCCTACTTTCTAAGGTCCTCCAAGAACTAAGCAAATGTTTGATCAAATTTGGCAGCAGAGCAACGGTGGCCAGTTTACAGAGTGAGCTCATGAGTCTGGCAGAACAGTAGACTAGGTTAAAACAATCAGGATTTGAAGAATACATAACCAGGACTATGGAGGATCATGGACCTGAAGGAAATGAAGACGAGGTAGAGATGGTGAACAAGAGCTGTTCGTCTTGCAAGGACTGTCCAGTGTGTTGCTACAGTACTCTTAGTCAGTACAACCTATTGACCACATCCTGGGCCTTGCTTACAAGTTCCTACTTACCCTGGCAGTAACCCAGGTAGCTTGCGAGCTAAACTTCTCTACTATGAAATTCATCAAGAGTAGACTCAGGAGCACTCCAGGTGCTGTTGAGCACTCTCAACAGCACCTGGAGGCTTTTATGCTCATGGCTGCTGAGCGAGATGTTTTAATGGCCCTGGACAGTGACCTGGTTATTGATGGCATTGCTGAGAGAAGTGAGCTGCTGCAGAAATTGCTAATTTAAAGAGGTAGGAAATATGTTTATTTAAATTTTATTCTATGACTTACCTACTCACCAGTCTTTTCACCGACATGTCTTCCTGTATTGTTTATTTTACTGGTCAGATGGTTCCAGAGATTCTTGTCACCTTGCTGTCTGTGCCATTGTGCCAATATGTGCTCCTTCTAGCCAACCTCCTAAGAGCAACAAATTCCCCTTGTTCTATTTTATATATATTTTACTAAAGGGAAATTACAGTGCCTTGCGAAAGTATTCGGCTCCCTTGAACTTTGCGACCTTTTGCCACATTTCAGGCTTCAAACATAAAGATATAAAACTGTATTTTTTGTGAAGAATCAACAACAAGTGGGACACAATCATGAAGTGGAACGACATTTATTGGATATTTCAAACTTTTTTAACAAATCAAAAACTGAAAAATTGGGCGTGCAAAATTATTCAGCCCCTTTACTTTCAGTGCAGCAAACTCTCTCCAGAAGTTCAGTGAGGATCTCTGAATGATCCAATGTTAACCTAAATGACTAATGATGATAAATACAATCCACCTGTGTGTAATCAAGTCTCTGTATAAATGCACCTGCACTGTGATAGTCTCAGAGGTCCGTTAAAAGCGCAGAGAGCATCATGAAGAACAAGGAACACTCCAGGCAGGTTTCGAGATCCTGTTGAGAAGAAGTTTAAAGCCGGATTTGGATACAAAAATATTTCCCAAGCTTTAAACATCCCAAGGAGCACTGTGCAAGCGATAATATTGAAATGGAAGGAGTATCAGACCACTGCAAATCTACCAAGACCTGGCCGTCCCTCTAAACTTTCAGCTCATACAAGGAGAAGACTGATCAGAGATGCAGCCAAGAGGCCCATGATCACTCTGGATGAACTGCAGAGATCTACAGCTGAGGTGGGAGACTCTGTCCATAGGACAACAATCAGTCGTATATTGCACAAATCTGGCCTTTATGGAAGAGTGGCAAGAAGAAAGCCATTTCTTAAAGAAATCCATAAAAAGTGTTGTTTAAAGTTTGCCACAAGCCACCTGGGAGACACACCAAACATGTGGAAGAAGGTGCTCTGGTCAGATGAAACCAAAATTGAACTTTTTGGCAACAATGCAAAACGTTATGTTTGGCGTAAAAGCAACACAGCTGAACACACCATCCCCACTGTCAAACATGGTGGTGGCAGCATCATGGTTTGGGCCTGCTTTTCTTCAGCAGGGACAGGGAAGATGGTTAAAATTAATGGGAAGATGGATGGAGCCAAATACAGGACCATTCTGGAAGAAAACCTGATGGAGTCTGCAAAAGACCTGAGACTGGGATGGAGATTTGTCTTCCAACAAGACAATGATCCAAAACATAAAGCAAAATCTACAATGGAATGGTTCAAAAATAAACATATCCAGGTGTTAGAATGGCCAAGTCAAAGTCCAGACCTGAATCCAATCGAGAATCTGTGGAAAGAACTGAAAACTGCTGTTCACAAATGCTCTCCATCCAACCTCACTGAGCTCGAGCTGTTTTGCAAGGAGGAATGGGAAAAAATGTCAGTCTCTCAATGTGCAAAACTGATAGAGACATACCCCAAGCGACTTACAGCTGTAATCGCAGCAAAAGGTGGAGCTACAAAGTATTAACTTAATGGGGCTGAATAATTTTGCACGCCCAATTTTTCAGTTTTTGATTTGTTAAAAAAGTTTATAATATCCAATAAATGTCGTTCCACTTCATGATTGTGTCCCACTTGTTGTTGATTCTTCACAAAAAAATACAGTTTTATATCTTTATGTTTGAAGCCTGAAATGTGGCAAAAGGTCGCAAAGTTCAATGGGGCCGAATACTTTCGCAAGGCACTGTATTTACATTGTCTATGTTATTCAGGGATGCACACATAAACACATGTGCGTGTATTCACACACACACACACACACACACGCGCGCACGTAAAGCCTGCAGGTTAAGTCCTTACATTATTCTGCCTGATCTTATTAGTACTCGTTCATTAATAACTGAGTTGCCTCCCGACAAATACAAGTAGATAACAGGGAGGAAGAGGCGCTGTGGGGGTTGGGGGAGTCTGTTCATGTCTGTGTGTAAGAATTTGATGGGGTTGTATGAGACAGAAGAATGTGTGATGTAGTGTGTGGGGTCAGTGTCTTTCCCAATGGTTAAATTGCCTACAATCAACTAAACCAAAATCAATCTTTCATTCAATGAACAGCTCCAGCTAATTTAATCCGTCATGAGTGTTCAGTTCACTATACACACACGTGTGTGTATTACCAATGATCTGTTTGTTACATCCTGATCCTGATGAATGCAATACTACTTTATCACCACTAGATGCCAGACTGATGTCAGAAAATACCTTTGTGACTTCTATGTAACCCCTCTCCCTCTCTCTCCTCTCTCTCACTCACTCACTCTCAATTCAGTATAAAAAATCAATTTAAGGGCTTTATTGGCATGGAAAACACATGTTTACATTGCCAAAGAAAGCGAAATAGAAAATAAAAGAAGGTAAAATAAACAATAAAAAAAAATGAACAGTGAACATTACTCACAATGGTTCCTAAAGAATAAAGCCCTTTCAAATGTCATATTATCTATAAATAGTTAAAGTACAAAAGGTCAAATAAATAAACATACATTTGAGTTGTATTTACCATGGTGTTTGTTCTTCACTGGTTGCCCTTTTCTAGTTTGCTCTGTGTTTTTTTATTTTATTATTTTCAATGTGTCAAGTAATTATCTTTTTATTTTCTCATGATTTGGTTGGGTCTAATTGTGTTGCTGTCCTGGGGCTCTGTGGGGTGTGTTTGTGAACAGAGGCCCAGGACCAGCTTGCTTAGGGGACTCTTCTTCAGGTTCATCTCTCTGTAGGTGATGGCTCTGTGGGCTGTGTTTGTGTTTTTGAACCGAGCCCCAGGACCAGCTTGCTTAGGGGACTCTTCTCTAGGTTCATCTCTCTGTAGGTGATGGCTTTGTTATGGAAGGTTTGGGAATCGCTTCCTTTTAGGTGGTTGTAGAATTTAACGTCCCTTTTCTGGATTTTGATAATTAGAGGGTATCAACCTAATTCTGCTCTGCATGCATTATTTGGTGTTCTACGTTGTACACTGAGGATAATTTGGCAGAGTTCTGCGTGCAGAGTCTCAATTTGGTGTTGGTCCCATTTTGTGAGTTTATGGTTGGTGAGTGGATGCCAGACCTCACAACCATAAAGGGCAATGGGTCCTATAAACTGATTGAAGTATTTTTAGCCAGATCCTAATTGGTATGTCTAATTTTATATTACTTTTGATGGCATTGAAGGCCCTTCTTGCCTTGTCTCTCAGATTGTTCACATCTTTGTGGAAGTTACCTGTGGCGCTGATGTTTAGGCCGAGGTATGTATACTTTGTGTGCTCTAGGGCAACATTGTCTAGAGGGAATTTGTGGTCCTGGCAACTGGACATTTTTTGGAACACCATTATTTAGTACTTACTGAGATTTACTGTCAGGGCTCAGGTCTGTCAGGGACCAGGTCTGACAGAATCTGTGCAGAAGACCTAGGTGCTGCTGTAGGCCCTCCTTGGTTGGGGACAGAAGCACCAGATCATCAGCACACAGTAGACATTTGACTTCAGATTCTCTCTCTCTCACTCTCTGTAACTCAGTCAGTTGGTCAGATGGAGCATGGAAGAGATAGGATAGTAGATATCTGTCAAATGTTAAAGTATGAAACCACTAAACCATAACATTCTCAATTTCAGAACCTGCTTCTCTGGCTGTGTGTGCAGGCATGCATGTCTGTCACTGTGAGATGTATTGTCCTGTTAAAACCAGTCGGGTCGTTCAAAATTGATGTAGAAATTGGACCTTTATCCATGTCTGAGGATGTCAGGATATGCTTCCAAAACCAGACACTAGGAGCAACAGTGAACACTACTGCCATCAAGTAGACTTGGGTTTTGGGTTCCCAAACTAGTTTGACCCACGACCCCATTTTGAAATCTCAAAATTCGAACAGTATTTCTGATTGTGTTCTCTACTCGCCATCATATTTTGTTAATGTGGGGCTATGACAGTCAATCGCAAATGAGTCTGACATAATGTATCTTATCTCACCACCACTAATGAGATGGGTGTGGCTTGATGCATGTCGCGGTAGGAGATTCTCAAATTCACGGGACGTGGTTGACAGTGCGCACCTCATCTCTCCTGTCACGTCCAACCTGGATCGATAATAGTTTTTAATGCAGACGAGAGCACTGAATCAGTGTACAATGAGGATTAATGCTCGGAGGGAGACGGTACAGTATTCCCTTTGAGTCAGGTACCAAAACTCCTCCATAGTGATCCGTGAATGACAGCTCGATCAGCTGTTCGGTTTCCCTTACCAGCATGTCAACTGAGCCAGGATCACAGTCAAACAAATTTAGCTTATTTGGTCACTCAGCTATAGAACTTTTGGGGTTTTCCCCTGCATGCCTGCTTTCAGTTCGTTCAATTTCCCAAATACGTCTGTTACACAGGCAAAGAGACACATTTTATTTTCACTACACAGAAAGTCAACAAAGTCTGTTTCTTACATACATTGTGAATAACAATAGTTCCTCTCTCAATTCGAAAAATCGCTCCAACGCCCTTGATAACCACCAAGCCTCTGTGTGAAATGGAACATTGTCCTTCTCTGATCTCATATCTCCACATAGTTTTGTGAACAGATGTGCCCGATATAGTTTACAATGGAAGTTACCTGCTGCACGTCTCCGAGTTCTGCGCTCAGATCTGTTGCCGCCAGCTGTTCTCTGTGTAGAGGAAGACACATTTATAACTAGAGTGCAGAGGCCTGTCCGCCGTCCCGCCATAGAGGAAGCCCCAATCGATCTTATGGAATCATTTTTTGTTGTTGTCAATGTTTCCACGCATACACACTGAACATCTCCTGTTCCGTTTCATACACACTGAACATCTCCTGTTCTGTTTCATGCACACTGAACATCTCCTGTTCTGTTTCAACACACTGAACATCTCCTGTTCTGTTTCATACACACTGAACATCTCCAGTTCTGTTTCAACACACTGAACATCTCCTGTTCTGTTTCAACACACTGAACATCTCCTGTTCTGTTTCAACACACTGAACATCTCCTGTTCTGTTTCAACACACTGAACATCTCCTGTTCTGTTTCAACACACTGAACATCTCCTGTTCTGTTTCAACACACTGAACATCTCCTGTTCTGTTTCAACACACTGAACATCTCCTGTTCTGTTTCATGCACACTGAACATCTCCTGTTCCGTTTCATACACACTGAACATCTCCTGTTCTGTTTCATGCACACTGAACATCTCCTGTTCTGTTTCATGCACACTGAACATCTCCTGTTCTGTTTCAGCACACTGAACATCTCCAGTTCTGTTTCAACACACTGAACATCTCCTGTTCTGTTTCATGCACACTGAACATCTCCTGTTCTGTTTCATGCACACTGAACATCTCCTGTTCTGTTTCAGCACACTGAACATCTCCAGTTCTGTTTCAACACACTGAACATCTCCTGTTCTGTTTCAGCACACTGAACATCTCCTGTTCTGTTTCAGCACACTGAACATCTCCTGTTCTGTTTCAGCACACTGAACATCTCCTGTTCTGTTTCAACACACTGAACATCTCCTGTTCTGTTTCAACACACTGAACATCTCCTGTTCTGTTTCAGCACACTGAACATCTCCTGTTCTGTTTCAGCACACTGAACATCTCCTGTTCTGTTTCAGCACACTGAACATCTCCTGTTCTGTTTCAGCACACTGAACATCTCCTGTTCTGTTTCAGCACACTGAACATCTCCAGTTCTGTTTCAGCACACTGAACATCTCCTGTTCCGTTTCATGCACACTGAACATCTCCTGTTCTGTTTCAGCACACTGAACATCTCCTGTTCTGTTTCAACACACTGAACATCTCCTGTTCTGTTTCAACACACTGAACATCTCCTGTTCTGTTTCAACACACTGAACATCTCCTGTTCTGTTTCAACACACTGAACATCTCCTGTTCTGTTTCAACACACTGAACATCTCCTGTTCTGTTTCAGCACACTGAACATCTCCTGTTCTGTTTCAACACACTGAACATCTCCTGTTCTGTTTCAACACACTGAACATCTCCTGTTCTGTTTCAGCACACTGAACATCTCCTGTTCTGTTTCAACACACTGAACATCTCCTGTTCTGTTTCAGCACACTGAACATCTCCTGTTCTGTTTCAACACACTGAACATCTCCTGTTCTGTTTCAACACACTGAACATCTCCTGTTCTGTTTCAACACACTGAACATCTCCTGTTCTGTTTCAGCACACTGAACATCTCCTGTTCTGTTTCAACACACTGAACATCTCCTGTTCTGTTTCAACACACTGAACATCTCCTGTTCTGTTTCAACACACTGAACATCTCCTGTTCTGTTTCAACACACTGAACATCTCCTGTTCTGTTTCAACACACTGAACATCTCCTGTTCTGTTTCAACACACTGAACATCTCCTGTTCTGTTTCAGCACACTGAACATCTCCTCTTCTGTTTCATGCATAGGAAATGTGAGACAGAACATCAATAGCATGAATAGCTTCCCCCGACATGTAGCGAACAAAAGTCAATGCATCTCGGCTCTCACAGCTAACGTCTATTTGGAGAGCATTTGGTGGGGAATTTATGAATCGTTCAATCAGTTTCCTCTTGTTTGTTAGCTATAGCATCAATTCTTAGTTTCACAGTGTTGTCTGACAAAGGTATTGATGTGAATTTCTGTGCCTCTGCCTCCCCACACATTCTTTTCACCGTATTGAGTCTGGGAATATCAAAGTCTCTGCAATAGTGTGTGGTTTCATAGCAGTGGGGTAAGCCATTCACCGTGGGAATGATTCAAGTGCAACGGTCAAGTGTGGCCCTTTCCCACGATATAAAGGCGCTCACTGGTTGAATTTTAACTCTTGGATTTGAATCATTTTCTTTTAGAGTTTTAAGGTTAACCACATTACAACGCTTTTGAGACACATGAGGTAGTCACCTGGAATGCATTTCAATTAATAAGTGTGCCTTGTTAAAAGTTGATTTGTTGAATTTCTTTCGTTCTTGGTATACAGGAGATAGCCCTTTTTGGTAAAAGACCAAGTCCATATTATGGCAAGAACAGCTCAAATAAGCAAAGAGAAATGACAGGCCATCGTTACTTAAAGACATGAAGGTCAGTCAAAAGAAATTTCCATCACCTCCTTGATTACCTGCCTATGTCACTCTCCTTTGGTTCCTTCCCTATATATGTCACTCCCCTTTGGTTCCTTCCCTATATACAGTGCCTTGCGAAAGTATTCGGCCCCCTTGAACTTTGCGACCTTTTGCCACATTTCAGGCTTCAAACATAAAGATATAAAACTGTATTTTTTTGTGAAGAATCAACAACAAGTGGGACACAATCATGAAGTGGAACGACATTTATTGGATATTTCAAACTTTTTTAACAAATCAAAAACGGAAAAATTGGGCGTGCAAAATTATTCAGCCCCTTTACTTTCAGTGCAGCAAACTCTCTCCAGAAGTTCAGTGAGGATCTCTGAATGATCCAATGTTGACCTAAATGACTAATGATGATAAATACAATCCACCTGTGTGTAATCAAGTCTCCGTATAAATGCACCTGCACTGTGATAGTCTCAGAGGTCCGTTAAAAGCGCAGAGAGCATCATGAAGAACAAGGAACACACCAGGCAGGTCCGAGATACTGTTGTGAAGAAGTTTAAAGCCGGATTTGGGTACAAAAAGATTTCCCAAGCTTTAAACATCCCAAGGAGCACTGTGCAAGCGATAATATTGAAATGGAAGGAGTATCAGACCACTGCAAATCTACCAAGACCTGGCCGTCCCTCTAAACTTTCAGCTCATACAAGGAGAAGACTGATCAGAGATGCAGCCAAGAGGCCCATGATCACTCTGGATGAACTGCAGAGATCTACAGCTGAGGTGGGAGACTCTGTCCATAGGACAACAATCAGTCGTATATTGCACAAATCTGGCCTTTATGGAAGAGTGGCAAGAAGAAAGCCATTTCTTAAAGATATCCATAAAAAGTGTTGTTTAAAGTTTGCCACAAGCCACCTGGGAGACACACCAAACATGTGGAAGAAGGTGCTCTGGTCAGACGAAACCAAAATTGAACTTTTTGGCAACAATGCAAAACGTTATGTTTGGCGTAAAAGCAACACAGCTGAACACACCATCCCCACTGTCAAACATGGTGGTGGCAGCATCATGGTTTGGGCCTGCTTTTCTTCAGCAGGGACAGGGAAGATGGTTAAAATTGATGGGAAGATGGATGGAGCCAAATACAGGACCCTTCTGGAAGAAAACCTGATGGAGTCTGCAAAAGACCTGAGACTGGGACGGAGATTTGTCTTCCAACAAGACAATGATCCAAAACATAAAGCAAAATCTACAATGGAATGGTTCAATAATAAACATATCCAGGTGTTAGAATGGCCAAGTCAAAGTCCAGACCTGAATCCAATCGAGAATCTGTGGAAAGAACTGAAAACTGCTGTTCACAAATGCTCTCCATCCAACCTCACTGAGCTCGAGCTGTTTTGCAAGGAGGAATGGGAAAAAATGTCAGTCTCTCGATGTGCAAAACTGATAGAGACATACCCCAAGCGACTTACAGCTGTAATCGCAGCAAAAGGTGGCGCTACAAAGTATTAACTTAAGGGGGCTGAATAATTTTGCACGCCCAATTTTTCAGTTTTTGATTTGTTAAAAAAGTTTGAAATATCCAATAAATGTCGTTCCACTTCATGATTGTGTCCCACTTGTTGTTGATTCTTCACAAAAAAATACAGTTTTATATCTTTATGTTTGAAGCCTGGAATGTGGCAAAAGGTTGCAAAGTTCAAGGGGGCCGAATACTTTCGCAAGGCACTTTCGCAAGAAACACATTTCTCCTGTCTGTCTGCCTCTTCAGTCCAGGGTGCATTGCATGGTGACATTGCGAAAGTCAGACTCCACTCTGTGAGGCACATCAATCTGCATGTTGAACATGGTGAGATTGTAGACTCCTAAAGTTGATAGTGCAGTTTGTTTAGGTGATTTTACAGCAAACTAGCAACTTCACATGCTGATATTGATTTTAGTATTATTGTGTGTAGCTACGTTTGCTAGCTAGCTACCTCATTAGCAAACCAACCACCACTGTGGAATTCGTATCAAACACGTGGTTTCCATGTGATTGATTCCATTCCATTGACTCCATTCCAGCCATTAATATGAGCCGTCAGAATCCTCCGCTGCTATCAACCTTATTAGAACGACAAAATATAACATCTGTTCACAATAAATATCATTCTCACTCAATTATAGGAATGTTTTTGGATGGATTTCTCCTTTAATGTTTTAATTATTCCAAACCATAACCCTTACTTGAACCATTCAAAATGAGTGCCTACACTTAACCCCTAACTTCTCCCTAACGAATGTTGACGTTTGGAGAACGTTATATAGAACGTCTAATTCTATAGCGAGACAGAGAGCTGTTAGCTGGGGTGATTCAAGCGAGTAACCAATGGTTGGATTCCAAACTGAAATCCCACTTCCCTGGATGGTAATGAGGACGAAGAGGACAATCCAGACACATACACACATACCACTGAATTAGGCCAATAAACATAGCTGTATTTACATCTGTGAGTTTGTCCTGGGCTAATAAGATGGAAACATGGAAGGCGTGGGATCAGAGGGGTTATTGGGAACTGTCTCATTGCCATTCTGGTCAGCAATCAAACTGTTTGTAGAGTCAGTGTTCCATGAAAACAAAATGCGCACACACACACAAGGATGTGTGGTCATAAACATACACACAGTTGGCACAAGTGGAGCGTATCGGTGTGTTTTTAAAGAGCAGCTGGTTCCAGCTGAGGAAGATCCAGTGACATTTAGCCACCGGCTGGGTTTAAAGGTTCACAGCTACACTGTTAACAAGACACACACACACACACACACACACACACACACACACACACACACACACACACACACACACACACACACACACACACACACACACACAGGTCTGATTAGAGACTACACACAGGTCCTGTCCCATCCACCATCCACGTACCTCATGCCCTACCATCCCCTGTCCAATAATTCATTCATATTCCAGCATTTTGTTCCGTCCAGCCAAGCCCCTAAAAGAAGAGATGGGTCATTCCACCAATTTGGTGCCTTTCCAGTGTAAAAACGTTTGATTTCACCTCATTTTAACATTCTGTCATGAAGAGCACATGTTCACCTCGTTAAAAAAAACATGTTTTCCCATCTCAAGAGGTTAAATAAATAAAATGACTCTAGTAAGTGCCTATTAAGTACCAAATAAAGTTGACCGTAACAGGGTTGACCGTAACAGGGTTGACAATTTATTCTTAAATCAGCCATAAATCCCCTTGTGACAGGGGGAATGGACGTTTGTTGTGTGCAACAGGAAGGGGCAATTGAAGACATGCTTCACAATTTACTAATTTACTGTTAAAACATTTAGAGCCCGTCAATCTACGAGTCAGAGGGTTGACGCGTTATACTTGACCCGCTCAGTGTTCCACCACAGAACACCAGAAATGTCACGTACTTTTACACTTATGATTTGACTATTGACCGTAAGGAAGTGGATGGCTGCAAACTTTCTACTTTTAAACTCGGACAAAACAGAGATGCTTGTTCTAGGTTCCAAGAAACAAAGAGATCTTCTGTTGAATCTGACAATTAATCTTAATGGTTGTACAGTCGTCTCAAATAAAACTGTGAAGGACCTCGCCGTTACTCTGGACCCTGATCTCTCCTTTGAAGAACATATCAAGACCATTTCAAGGACAGCTTTTTTCCATCTACGTAACATTGCAAAAATCAGAAACCTTCTGTCCAAAAATGATGCAGAAAAATGTATCCATGCTTTTGTTACTTCTAGGTTAGACTACTGCAATGCTCTACTTTCCGGCTACCATCATAAAACACTAAATAAACTTCAGTTAGTGCTTAATACGGCTGCTAGAATCCTGACTAGAACCAAAACATTTGATCATATTACTCCAGTGCTAGTCTCCCTACACTGGCTTCCTGTCAAGGCAAGGGCTGATTTCAAGGTTTTACTGCTAACCTACAAAGCATTACATGGGCTTGCTCCTACCTGTCTCTCAGATTTGGTCCTGCCGTACATACCTACACGTACGCTACGGTCACAAGATGCAGGCCTCCTAATTGTCCCTAGAATTTCTAAGCAAACAGCTGGAGGCAGGGCTTTCTCCTATAGAGCTCAATTTTTATGGAACGGTCTGCCTACCCATGTAAGAGACGCAAACTCGGTCTCAACCTTTAAGTCTTTACTGAAGACTCATCTCTTCAGTGGGTCATATGATTGAGTGTAGTCTGGCCCAGGAGTGGGAAGGTGAACGGAAAGGCTCTGGAGCAACGAACCGCCCTTGCTGTCTCTGCCTGGCCGGTTCCCCTCTTTCCACTGGGATTCTCTGCCTCTAACCCTATTACAGGAGCTGAGTCACTGGCTTACTGGGGCTCTTTCATACCGTCCCTGGGAGGGGTGCGTCACCTGAGTGGGTTGAGTCACTGATGTGATCTTCCTGTCTGGGTTGGCGCCCCCCCTTGGGTTGTGCCGTGGCGGAGATCTTTGTGGGCTATACTCGGCCTATACTCGGCCTCAGGATGGTAAGTTGGTGGTTGAAGATATCCCTCTAGTGGTGTGGGGGCTGTGCTTTGGCAAAGTGGGTGGGGTTATATCCTTCCTGTTTGGCCCTGTCCGGGGGTGTCCTCGGATGGGGCCACAGTGTCTCCTGACCCCTCCTGTCTCAGCCTCCAGTATTTATGCTGCAGTAGTTTATGTGTCGGGGGGCTAGATACAGTTTGTTATATCTGGAGTACTTCTCCTGTCCTATTCGGTGTCCTGTGTGAATTTACGTGTGCTCTCTCTAATTCTCTCTTTCTCTCTTTCTTTCTCTCTCTCGGAGGACCTGAGCCCTAGGACCATGCCCCAGGACTACCTGACATGATGACTCCTTGCTGTCCCCAGTCCACCTGGCCGTGCTGCTGCTCTAGTTTCAACTGTTCTACCTTATTATTATTGGACCATGCTGGTCATTTATGAACATTTGAACATCTTGGCCATGTTTTGTTATAATCTCCACCCGGCACAGCCAGAAGAGGACTGGCCACCCCACATAGCCTGGTTCCTCTCTAGGTTTCTTCCTAGGTTTTGGCCTTTCCAGTGAGTTTTTCCTAGCCACCGTGCTTCTACACCTGCATTGTTTGCTGTTTGGGGTTTTAGGCTGGGTTTCTGTACAGCACTTTGAGATATCAGCTGATGTACGAAGGGCTTTATAAATAAATGTGATTTGATTTGTTTCTTTTGAAATAAACATTTAAAAAGGAATGGTTTCACCACGTTAAAAAGGAATGGTTTCACCACGTTAAAGGGAATGGTTTCACCACATTAAAGGGAATGGTTTCACCACGTTAAAAAGGAATGGTTTCACCACATTAAAGGGAATGGTTTCACCACATTAAAGGGAATGGTTTCACCACGTTAAAAAGGAATGGTTTCACCACATTAAAGGGAATGGTTTCACCACATTAAAGGGAATGGTTTCACCACGTTAAAAAGGAATGGTTTCACCACATTAAAGGGAATGGTTTCACCACATTAAAAATGAATGGTTTCACCACATTAAAAAGGAATGGTTTCACCACATTAAAGGGAATGGTTTCACCACATTAAAAAGGAATGGTTTCACCACATTAAAACGAGAGCTCAGTTCCACGTAACAGGGTTCACCTTAAAATAAGGGACAGACAAATCAACAATACCCTCCAGAAAGCAACAACGTAACGAGGACTTTACAATGATGGTGAAGCTTGGAGACATTCTGGGATTCAGTGGGTTAAAATCTTCCTAGAAGTGACACAGGGTTGACAGAGGGACACGTCAAAATGCTGAATTTTGGCACTTATACAAGATATGTTGAATTATCCATGTGGTCTATATTAAAGGGCACTTCATTTAATATAACAGGTTTTTATATTTATATGCACAATATCAAAGGGATGCAAAAGGCACTGTTTTCGCGGAATGACCCTGATCTACTTGATTGATCTACTTCATTCTCTGAAGCAGGCCCAGTCAGTTAGTGTTACTATACCCACATGGTTAAATCTCATGTGAGACACAGAAGAGTTGATACCTCCCCAGAGCCCGGACTATCTGTCTGTAATATAGGCCACCACTATATAGCCAATTATTTTTCATCCAATGACTCATTTCCAATATGGAGGTCTGATAAGTGTGACAGAAGATGCGATGTGTGTGAATGTATGGGTTTGTGGAAAGAGAAAAGGAGAAAAAGAGAAAGAAAGAAGAAAGAGAGATGAAAGAAAAATAAACAGCCTACCAGTCTCCATCACTGATCCATATTAGATATACTACACTTAACGGCTGCGTTTACACAGGCAGCCCAATTCTGATCTTTTTTCCACTTATTGGCCTTTTGACCAATTATATCAGCTCTAAAAAGATCTGATGTGAAAAGATCTGATGTGATTGGTCAAAAGAGCAATTAGTGGAAGAAATATTATAATTGGGCTGCCTGTGTCAACGCAGCCTATGAGACACATATTATCCCCTATTTGTCTCTGTTTAGTTTGTGTGGACATGTGTGTGACGCCATTTTGATTTTCATAATCACCTCTTTCCCTCACATCCTTCTCCTTCAATTACTCTGTGAATAGATCATGCCATCGGATCAGTGTGCCATGGGTGTGTGTGTGTGGGTGTGGGTGCGTTTGTATAGAAGCATTAATGTGGCATGCAATTGTGTGTATGCATTTTTTTGTGTGTGTGTGTGTGTTTGTGTGTGTGTGTGTTTGTGTGTGTGTGTGTGTGTGTGTGCACGTGCGTGCGTGCGTGCGTGTGTGCGTGTGTGTGTTTTCTGTCAGGTCTCTTTTATTGTTGCCGTCAGAGGGCCAGCTGGACGACAAGCGATGAGTCATCAGCAATTAGGAGGCCTTTCAGACGAGATTAGCCACTTTGAACTCTGTGTGTGTGTGTGTGTGTGTGTGTGTGTGTGTGTGTGTGGGGGGGGGGGGGGGGGGCTAATATTTAACTGCTAAGAGGTAAATACATGTATTCTACCCCAGGGTTGTTATTACCACACAACTCTATGGTATACTGTATGTTTACCTCACAACACTTAAACTACTGACGATATGAGTCACCGGTAATCCCTGGCAGTTGACATCTGATAATGTATGGAGAAAGAACAGAATTGACTTTGGTGGTGGTGGTGGTGGTGGTGGTGGTGGTGGTGGTGGTGGTGGTGGTGGTGGTGGTGGTGGTGGTGGTGGTGGTGGTGGGGGTGGGGATGGTGGTGGGGATGGTGGTAGGGGTGATTCCAGATCTGAAGGTCGCATGTTCAAGCCCTGTGGAAGATGATTGTTTAAACCTTAACCCTTACCTTAACCCTTAACTTAACCCTTAACTTAACCCTTACCTTAACCCTTACCTTAACCCTTACCTTTACCCTTACCTTAACCCTTAACTTAACCCTTACCTTAACCCTTACCTTAAGCCTTACCTTAACCCTTACCTTAACCATTCGGAATGAATGTCTCAACTAAATATTTTAACCCTAACCTTAAAGGGACATTTCACAATTTTTAAACGTCATATTCATTATCTCCAACACCACCCCAACATCAACATACTGTATGTGCAATGCCTACTCATAATTGGTTCAAATCAAATGATGCAAACCGATGATGTCATTAGAAACATTTATCTTCCTATCTATTTGACTACAGAACCATGGAAACGTGGTGGTGTTGGAGATGACTAATACGAAGTTGAAATGTTTTTAAATTTCCCTTTAACCCTTAACTTTGAATTTTGACAACTTCGAATTGTAAAATTTGAAGAAATAGAACGATGTTGAGCAGGAGTCATCCCAGGGTGTCAAAAATACTAAGAAACGTATGTTTGGAGCAACTTCTAAATTGTATGTTTGGAGAAATGGGAATAAACATCAGAATTGTGTGAGATCGTTGGAGAGAGAGAGAGAAAGGACAATAACAAGATAGAAGGAGGAGGAGGAGAAAGGGAGGGAGAGAAAGAGGGGAGTATTATTCACCCTCTCTCCCTCTCTTTCTCTCTCTCTCGCTCTCTCTCTCTCTCTCTCTCTCTCTCTCTCTCTCTCTCTCTCTCGCTCTCTCTCTCTCTCTCTCTCGCTCTCTCTCTCTCTCGCTCTCTCTCTCTCTCTGTCTCTCTCTCTCGCTCTCTCTCTACCTCTCTTTTTCTCTACCTCTACCACTCTCTCTCTACCTCTCTCTCTCTCGCTTTCTCGCTCTCTCGCTCTCTCTCTTGCTCTCTCTCTCTACCTCTCTCTTTCTCTACCTCTACCACTCTTTCTCTACCTCTCTCGCTCTCTCTATACCTCTCTCCCTCTCTCTCTACCTCTACCTCCCTCGATCTACCTCTACCTCTCTCTCTCCCCTCTCTCTCTCCCCCTCCTCTCTCCCTCTCTCTACCTCTACCCCCCTCTCTCTCTACCTCTACCTCTCTCTCTCTCTCTCCCTCTCTCTCCCCAGGGGTAATGGTATTAGTGGAGAGGGACTGGAGGTCGGCTGACACAGTGAACTGATGTAATTAATCACATATGCAAACCAGGAGCATGACCAATATGCAAAACCATTGTGAATTTTACATGGTATCAGTGTAGTAGGGCCAGTGTGTGTGTGTCAATATGTTTATATATAACTGATCTCTCATAGTAACAGGGTCGATGGAGATGGAAGGAGCAGGTGCTTGACTGATTTTCATACACACACACATACATATACACACGCGTCTGACACCAGAGATCATTGGTCAGTACAGCACCAGGCCTCATAAAGACATTATCCTCCTATGTGCTTGTAGGTCTTGCTATTACCATGAAACACACATGTGCTTGATGTGTATTACAGCTGCGCGAACACACGCAGAGTGATTACATCCTGTCACACCTGCTTTAGGTTGACACACACAGTACAGTACAGGAGGTCAAACGGTGACAGCTCGTCACAGCATCATGTGGTGTGCCAGGTAAGCAGGTCGCTGTACAGTACAGGAGGTCAAACGGTGACAGCTCGTCACAGCATCATGTGGTGTGCCAGGTAAGCAGGTCGCTGTACAGTACAGGAGGTCAAACGGTGACAGCTCGTCACAGCATCATGTGGTGTGCCAGGTAAGCAGGTCGCTGTAATCGTCTTGTTGTATCCCGTATATATATATTTACATCTTTCTTCGCGCATCTTTTATATATTTTCTTTTCCAAAAACTCAACTTCAAAACACTCTCCTGCAACCTGCCTCACCAATTAAAAAAAAAAAGTATTATTTACCTCAAATCTGAAATACACAATAGAAGCTAGCCAGAAACTAGCCAGAAGCTAGCCAACGTTAGTATTCAGCTAACCACGGTTGATGGTCATCAGCTATCCTTTTTATACAAAGCGACTCAGACCAGAACATACCGGACCTATTTTTCTCTCCATATCCCCGGATTTCAACCGAAAGCTCTAGACATTTACACCTGGATCTCGCAGCTAGCTAGCTGCTATCCATGTGACTATTGGCTTACGTCGATCCCGGAGCAAACATCAATTATTCCAGAGCTAGCCAGCTGAAGAGTTCCATCAGACACTCCTGGGCTACAATCACCTATCCGGACCCGTTTTACTGCCGATGCGGAGCCCCACCGGGCCTTCACAACTGGACTACCGACGTTATCTGCCCGACTCTCTGTTCCAGAAGTTCTAGACGACACAGCAACTTCGAATCCCACCGTACCTTCTCCGCTATGCAATCTGGTTTCAGAGCTGGTCATGGGTGCACCTCAGCCACGCTCAAGGTCCTAAACGATCTCTTAACCGCCATCGATAAGAAACAATACTGTGCAGCCGTATTCATTGATCTGGCCAAGGCTTTCGACTCTGTCAATCACATCCTCATCGGCAGACTTGATAGTCTTGGTTTCTCAAATGATTGCCTCGCCTGGTTCACCAACTACTTCTCTGATAGAGTTCAGTGTGTCATATCGGAGGGCCTGTTGTCCGGGCCTCTGGCAGTCTCTATGGGTGTGCCTCAGGGTTCAATTCTTGGACCGACTCTCTTCTCTGTATACATCAATGATGTCGCTCTTGCTGCTGGTGAGTCTCAGATCCACCTCATTTGCTCACATCGTATATAGACTTATTTTTCTACTTATTGACTGTATGTTTGTTTTAACCCTGATGTGTCGTTGTATGTATCGAACTGCTTTGCTTTATCTTGGCCAGGTCACAACTGTAAATGAGAACTTGTTCTCAACTTGCCTACCTGGTTAAATAAAGGTGAAATAAAAATATGTTTAAAAAATCACTGTTATTTTCCACTCTGAACGAGAGCAGAGCGATTGCTGGAAAAAAACGAGTGAAATCACCTTCCTCAAATTGTTCCAGAGATACATGCTGTGGAGATACACCGGGCAAGAAAGCACACTCACACTTTCGGTTTCACACACTCACACTTCCTGTTTCACACATACAGTCTCATACAGTCTCAATTCATGCACATGTATGGTCTGTCTGTACTCTTAACAGTCCCTGAAGAATTTCCGTCTCACAACGATCAGGTAAAATGACAGAGGAGATTTTAGAGAGAAAAGACTAAAACACCAATACAGATATAGATCCTATCAGATATTCAAGCAATCTATCAATATTAGATGTTATTTTGACTATCACTCAATCAAACAGACACACACACAAATGCATGTTGCCCCTTAGTCTTGGTGTTTCTGTTTACTGTGGCACCTATATGTAGCTATCGAGCCCTGATGAACCCAACCCATCCTCTCTCCTTCTGCCACCTCTCCCTTACCCTTTCTCTTCCTCCTCTCTTCCTCCTCTATTCCTCCTCTCTTCCTCCACCCTTCCTCCTCCCTTCCTCCTCTATTCTTCCTCTCTTCCTCCTCTCTTCCTCCTCTATTCCTCCTCTCTTCATCCTCTCTTCCTCCTCCCTTCCTCCACCCTTCCTCCTCTCTTCCTCCTCTATTCCTCCTATCTTCTTCCTCTCTTCATCCTCTCTTCATCCTCTCTTCCTCCACCCTTCCTCCTCCCTTCCTCCTCTCTTCCTCCTCTATTCCTCCTCTCTTCTTCCTCTCTTCATCCTCTCTTCATCCTCTCTTCCTCCACCCTTCCTCCTCCCTTCCTCCTCTATTCTTCCTCTCTTCATCCTCTCTTCCTCCTCTCTTTCTCCTATCTTCATCCTCTCTTCCTCCTCTCCTACTCCACTCTTCCTCCTCTCTTCCTCCTCTCTTCTTGCTCTCTATCCCTTTTACATCAGAGTTACTCACCCTGTCTCGACCTATCAATCACATCTGTAACATCCTATATTGTTCTCCTCCCTCTATCCCTTCCTCTCCTCTCCTCCTTCTCTCTCTGTCAGTAGGTAAAGTGCCGGTAATGCTGTAATATGTCTGCTGAGGCTCTTCACATCTGATTGGACCTACTGTGAGAAGAGGAAAGGAGAAATGGTGTGTTTGTTGTCCCCCACCATGATGACTGTGTGTCTGTCTCCATCCGTCCGTCCGTTAGTTTGTACGTTAGTCACACGCGATATCTCAGACAGCACTGGCACGGTTTTCACCAAACTTGGGTGAATGATTCGTCTTGCCATAGAGTTCCGGCATTTATAAATAACACTGATTGGTGGCATGATGGTGGCGCTATAACAAGTGATTGAAAATGGAAACTTTGAAAGGTCACGCACCTCACCCCATTTCACCTAAAGTCATGAGGTCCCTCTCCTCAAACGGAACTACAGGAGCACAAAACCCATAGGCTATATTACTGCCTCCTACAGAAGCACAAAACGTGTAGGCTACATTACTGCCTCCTACAGGAGCACAAAACCTGTCTGCTACATTACTGCCTCCTACAGAAGCACAAAACCTGTAGGCTACATTACTGCCTCCTACAGGAGCACAAAACCTGTAGGCTACATTACTGCCTCCTACAGGAGCACAAAACCTGTAGGCTACATTACTGCCTCCTACAGGAGCACAAAACCCATAGGCTACATTACTGCCTCCTACAGGAGCACAAAACCTGTCTGCTACATTTCAAGCTGTCTTTGAAAAGCCAGTCAGGTCAAAAGCTTATGTCTTAATTAAAGGGGAGGGTTGTATTTTGAGACAGGATTTAATTTGGAAATGAGCCAGTAGGTAGAGGGGTAACCTAGATTGTCAAATTATCTGAATGGTAATGATTAATTTTATTTTGTAAAGTGGTTTCTTGCATCACATAACATAACACAATACAATTCAATTTACAGTCACCTTTTTGGCCCATGGTGTTACAGACCAAGTAAAACATTATTAATTAATACCAAGTCCTTCATAATGTAAAAACGTTTTTAAAAGTGCAATGTAGTCCTGCATTGAACACCATGCATAGACAGACTACTGTAGTCCTGTGCTGAACACCACATATAGACAGACTACTGTAGTCCTGTACTGAACACCACATACAGACAGACTACTGTAGTCCTGTACTGAACACCACATACAGACAGACTACTGTAGTCCTGTACTGAACACCACATATAGACAGACTACTGTAGTCCTGTACTGAACACCACATATAGACAGACTACTGTAGTCCTGTGCTGAACACCACATATAGACAGACTACTGTAGTCCTGTACTGAACACCACATACAGACAGACTACTGTAGTCCTGTACTGAACACCACATACAGACAGACTACTGTAGTCCTGTACTGAACACCACATACATACAGACTACTGTAGTCCTGTACTGAACACCACATACAGACAGACTACTGTAGTCCTGTACTGAACACCACATACAGACAGACTACTGTAGTCCTGTGCTGAACACCACATACAGACAGACTACTGTAGTCCTGTACTGAACACCACATAGAGACAGACTACTGTAGTCCTGCATTGAACACCACATACAGACAGACTACTGTAGTCCTGTGCTGAACACCACATAGACAAACTACTGTAGTCCTGTACTGAACACCACATACAGACAGACTACTGTAGTCCTGTACTGAACACCACATAGACAGACTACTGTAGTCCTGCATTGAACACCACATACAGACAGACTACTGTAGTCCTGTACTGAACACCACATAGACAGACTACTGTAGTCCTGTACTGAACACCACATACAGACAGACTACTGTAGTCCTGTACTGAACACCACATATGGACAGACTACTGTAGTCCTGTACTGAACACCACATACAGACAGACTACTGTAGTCCTGTACTGAACACCACATATGGACAGACTACTGTAGTCCTGTACTGAACACCACATACAGACAGACTACTGTAGTCCTGTACTGAACACCACATACAGACAGACTACTGTAGTCCTGTACTGAACGCCACATACAGACAGACTACTGTAGTCCTGCATTGAATTGCAAAGAGTAGTGGGACAAAATCCCTCCTGAGATGTGTGCAAACCTGGTGGCCAACTACAAGAAACGTCTGACCTCTGTGACCTCTGTGATTGCCAACAAGGGTTTTGCCACCAAGTCATGTTTTGCAGAGGGGTCAAATATATTTGACCCCTCTTATTTCCCTCATTAAAATACAAATCAATTTATAACATTTTTTACATGCGTTTTTCTTAATTTTTATGTTGTTATTCTGTCTCTCACTGTTCAAATAAACCTACCATTAAAATTATAGACTGATCATTTCTTTATCAGTGGGCAAACGTACAAAATCAGCCGGGGATGAAATACTTTCCCCCCTCACTGTAGGATACTGTAGTCCTGCATTGAACACCACATATAGGCTACTGTAGGCTATATCATAGAAATCAAAGGCTATTTCCAATGTTAGGTGATTTGCTCCATTGGTTTTGTTGGTAGTCCTACATTATGCTCCAATAGCCACAAAAGCCTGTTGGCTACTGTCTAAAACTGTAAAGGTAGAGCCTGTTGGCTACTGTCTAAAACTGTAAAGGTAGAGCCTGTTGGCTACTGTCTAAAACTGTAAAGGTAGAGCCTGTTGGCTACTGTCTAAAACTGTAAAGGTACAGCCTGTTGGCTACTGTCTAAAACTGTAAAGGTACAGCCTGTTGGCTACTGTCTAAAACTGTAAAGGTACAGCCTGTTGGCTACTGTCTAAAACTGTAAAGGTAGAGCCTGTTGGCTACTGTCTAAAACTGTAAAGGTACAGCCTGTTGGCTACTGTCTAAAACTGTAAAGGTACAGCCTGTTGGCTACTGTCTAAAACTGTAAAGGTACAGCCTGTTGGCTACTGTCTAAAACTGTAAAGGTACAGCCTGTTGGCTACTGTCTAAAACTGTAAAGGTACAGCCTGTTGGCTACTTTCTAAAACTGTAAAGGTACAGCCTGTTGGCTACTGTCGAAAACTGTAAAGGTACAGCCTGTTGGCTACTGTCTAAAACTGTAAAGGTACAGCCTGTTGGCTACTGTCTAAAACTGTAAAGGTACAGCCTGTTGGCTACTGTCTAAAACTGTAAAGGTACAGCCTGTTTGCTACTGTCTAAAACTGTAAAAGTACAGCCTGTTGGCTACTGTCTAAAACTGTAAAGGTACAGCCTGTTGGCTACTGTCTAAAACTGTAAAGGTACAGCCTGTTGGCTACTGTCTAAAACTGTAAAGGTAGAGCCTGTTGGCTACTGTCTAAAACTGTAAAGGTACAGCCTGTTGGCTACTGTCTAAAACTGTAAAGGTAGAGCCTGTTGGCTACTGTCTAAAACTGTAAAGGTACAGCCTGTTGGCTACTGTCTAAAACTGTAAAGGTACAGCCTGTTGGCTACTGTCTAAAACTGTAAAAGTACAGCCTGTTGGCTACTGTCTAAAACTGTAAAGGTACAGCCTGTTGGCTACTGTCTAAAACTGTAAAGGTACAGCCTGTTGGCTACTGTCTAAAACTGTAAAGGTACAGCCTGTTGGCTACTGTCTAAAACTGTAAAGGTACAGCCTGTTGGCTACTGTCTAAAACTGTAAAGGTACAGCCTGTTGGCTACTGTCTAAAACTGTAAAGGTACAGCCTGTTGGCTACTGTCTAAAACTGTAAAGGTACAGCCTGTTGGCTACTGTCTAAAACTGTAAAGGTAGAGCCTGTTGGCTACTGTCTAAAACTGTAAAGGTACAGCCTGTTGGCTACTGTCTAAAACTGTAAAGGTAGAGCCTGTTGGCTACTGTCTAAAACTGTAAAGGTACAGCCTGTTGGCTACTGTCTAAAACTGTAAAGGTACAGCCTGTTGGCTACTATCTAAAACTGTAAAGGTAGAGCCTGTTGGCTACTTTCTAAAACTGTAAAGGTACAGCCTGTTGGCTACTGTCTAAAACTGTAAAGGTACAGCCTGTTGGCTACTGTCTAAAACTGTAAAGGTAGAGCCTGTTGGCTACTTTCTAAAACTGTAAAGGTACAGCCTGTTGGCTACTGTCTAAAACTGTAAAGGTACAGCCTGTTGGCTACTGTCTAAAACTGTAAAGGTAGAGCCTGTTGGCTACTGTCTAAAACTGTAAAAGTACAGCCTGTTGGCTACTGTCTAAAACTGTAAAGGTACAGCCTGTTGGCTACTGTCTAAAACTGTAAAGGTACAGCCTGTTGGCTACTGTCTAAAACTGTAAAGGTACAGCCTGTTGGCTACTGTCTAAAACTGTAAAGGTACAGCCTGTTGGCTACTGTCTAAAACTGTAAAGGTACAGCCTGTTGGCTACTGTCTAAAACTGTAAAGGTACAGCCTGTTGGCTACTGTCTAAAACTGTAAAGGTACAGCCTGTTGGCTACTGTCTAAAACTGTAAAGGTACATCCTGTTGGCTACTGTCTAAAACTGTAAAGGTAGAGCCTGTTGGCTACCTTTTATCTGAGATGCAATAAAACATATCACCTTTTATCTGAGATGCAATAAAAAATATCACATTTTATCAGAGATATCTCCTTCACCCCTCTCTTTCTCTCTCTCTTTCTCCCCCCATCTCTTTCTCTCTCTTTCTCCCCCCATCTCTTTGTCTCTCTCTTTCACCCCCTATCTCTTTCTATCTCTCTTTCACCCCCATATCTTTCTCTCTCTCTTTCACCCCCTATATCTTTCACCCCCTATCTCTTTCTCTCTCTCTTTCTCCCCCATCTCTTTCTCTCTCTTTTTCACCCCCTATCTCTTTCTCCCCCCCATCTCTTTCTCCCCCCATCTCTTTCTCTCTCTCTTTCTCCCCCATCTCTTTCTCCCCCCATCTCTTTCACCCCTATCTCTTTCTCTCTCTCTTTCTCCCCCCATCTCCTTCACCCCTATATCTTTCTCTCTCTCTTTCTCCCCCATCTCTTTCTCCCCCCCATCTCTTTCTCTCTCTCTTTCACCCCCTATCTATTTCTCCCCCCATCTTTCTCTCTCTCTTTCACCCCCCATCTTTTTCTCTGTCTCTTTCACCCCCTATCTCTTTCCCCCCCATCTCTTTCTCTCTCTCTCTTTCACCCCCATCTCTTTCTCTCTCTTTCTCCCCCCATCTCTTTCTCTCTCTTTCACCCCCCATCTCTTTCTCTGTCTCTTTCACCCCCTATCTCTTTCCCCCCCATCTCTTTCTCTCTCTCTTTCACCCCCATCTCTTTCTCTCTCTTTCACCCCCTATCTCTTTCTCTCTCTCTTTCTCCCCCATCTCTTTCTCTCTCTCTTTCACCCCCTATCTCTTTCACCCCCTATCTCTTTCTCTCTTTCTTTCTCCCCCCATCTCTTTCTCTCTCTCTTTCACCCCTATCTCTTTCTCTCTCTCTTGCTCCCCCCACCTCCTTCACCCCTATCTCTTTCTCTCTCTCTTTCTCCCCCCCATCTCTTTCTATCTCTCTTTCACCCCCTATCACTTTCTCTCTCTCTTTCACCCCCTATCTCTTTCTCCCCCATCTCTTTCTCCCCCCATCTCTTTCTCTCTCTCTTTCACCCCCTATCTCTTTCTCCCCCCATCTTTCTCTCTCTCTTTCACCCCCATATCTTTCTCTGTCTCTTTCACCCCCATCTCTTTCTCCCCCATCTCTTTCTCTCTCTCTTTCACCCCCCATCTTTCTCTCTCTCTTTCACCCCCCATCGCTTTCTCTGTCTCTTTCACCCCTATCTCTTTCTCCCCCATCTCTTTCTCTCTCTCTTTCACCCCCATCTCTTTCTCTCTCTTTCTCCCCCAATCTCTTTCTCTCTCTCTTTCACCCCCTATCTCTTTCTCTCTCTCTTTCACCCCCATCTCTTTCTCTCTCTTTCTCCCCCAATCTCTTTCTCTCTCTCTTTCACCCCCTATCTCTTTCTCTCTCTCTTTCACCCCCATATCTTTCTCTCTCTTTCTCCCCCATCTCTTTCTCTCTCTTTCTCCCCCCATCTCTTTCTCTCTCTCTTTCACCCCTATCTCTTTCTCTCTCTCTTTCTCCCCCCATCTCTTTCTCTCTCTCTTTCACCCCCTATCTCTTTCTCCCCTCATCTCTTTCACCCCCTATCTCTTTCTCTCTCTCTTTCTCCCCCAATCTCTTTCTCTGTCTCTTTCAACCCCTATCTCTTTCTCCCCCATCTCTTTCTCTCTCTCTTTCACCCCATCTCTTTCTCTCTCTTTCTCCCCCAATCTCTTTCTCTCTCTCTTTCACCCCTTCTCTTTCTCCCCCCATCTCTTTCTCCCCCATCTCTTTCTCTCTCTCTCTTTCACCCCCTATTTCTTTCACCCCATCTCTTTCTCCCCCATCTCTTTCTCTCTCTTTCTCCCGCATCTCTTTCACCCCATCTATTTCTCTCTCTTTCACCCCCCATCTCTTTCTCTCTCTCTTTCTCCCCCATCTCTTTCTCTCTCTTTTTCACCCCCTATCTCTTTCTCCCCCCCATCTCTTTCTCCCCCCATCTCTTTCTCTCTCTCTTTCTCCCCCATCTCTTTCTCCCCCCATCTCTTTCACCCCTATCTCTTTCTCTCTCTCTTTCTCCCCCCATCTCCTTCACCCCTATATCTTTCTCTCTCTCTTTCTCCCCCATCTCTTTCTCCCCCCCATCTCTTTCTCTCTCTCTTTCACCCCCTATCTATTTCTCCCCCCATCTTTCTCTCTCTCTTTCACCCCCCATCTTTTTCTCTGTCTCTTTCACCCCCTATCTCTTTCCCCCCCATCTCTTTCTCTCTCTCTCTTTCACCCCCATCTCTTTCTCTCTCTTTCTCCCCCCATCTCTTTCTCTCTCTTTCACCCCCCATCTCTTTCTCTGTCTCTTTCACCCCCTATCTCTTTCCCCCCCATCTCTTTCTCTCTCTCTTTCACCCCCATCTCTTTCTCTCTCTTTCACCCCCTATCTCTTTCTCTCTCTCTTTCTCCCCCATCTCTTTCTCTCTCTCTTTCACCCCCTATCTCTTTCACCCCCTATCTCTTTCTCTCTTTCTTTCTCCCCCCATCTCTTTCTCTCTCTCTTTCACCCCTATCTCTTTCTCTCTCTCTTGCTCCCCCCACCTCCTTCACCCCTATCTCTTTCTCTCTCTCTTTCTCCCCCCCATCTCTTTCTATCTCTCTTTCACCCCCTATCACTTTCTCTCTCTCTTTCACCCCCTATCTCTTTCTCCCCCATCTCTTTCTCCCCCCATCTCTTTCTCTCTCTCTTTCACCCCCTATCTCTTTCTCCCCCCATCTTTCTCTCTCTCTTTCACCCCCATATCTTTCTCTGTCTCTTTCACCCCCATCTCTTTCTCCCCCATCTCTTTCTCTCTCTCTTTCACCCCCCATCTTTCTCTCTCTCTTTCACCCCCCATCGCTTTCTCTGTCTCTTTCACCCCTATCTCTTTCTCCCCCATCTCTTTCTCTCTCTCTTTCACCCCCATCTCTTTCTCTCTCTTTCTCCCCCAATCTCTTTCTCTCTCTCTTTCACCCCCTATCTCTTTCTCTCTCTCTTTCACCCCCATCTCTTTCTCTCTCTTTCTCCCCCAATCTCTTTCTCTCTCTCTTTCACCCCCTATCTCTTTCTCTCTCTCTTTCACCCCCATATCTTTCTCTCTCTTTCTCCCCCATCTCTTTCTCTCTCTTTCTCCCCCCATCTCTTTCTCTCTCTCTTTCACCCCTATCTCTTTCTCTCTCTCTTTCTCCCCCCATCTCTTTCTCTCCCTCTTTCACCCCCTATCTCTTTCTCCCCTCATCTCTTTCACCCCCTATCTCTTTCTCTCTCTCTTTCTCCCCCAATCTCTTTCTCTGTCTCTTTCAACCCCTATCTCTTTCTCCCCCATCTCTTTCTCTCTCTCTTTCACCCCATCTCTTTCTCTCTCTTTCTCCCCCAATCTCTTTCTCTCTCTCTTTCACCCCTTCTCTTTCTCCCCCCATCTCTTTCTCCCCCATCTCTTTCTCTCTCTCTCTTTCACCCCCTATTTCTTTCACCCCATCTCTTTCTCCCCCATCTCTTTCTCTCTCTTTCTCCCGCATCTCTTTCACCCCATCTATTTCTCTCTCTTTCACCCCCCATCTCTTTCTCTCTCTCTTTCACCTCCCCATCTCTTTCTCTCTCTCTTTCACCCCCTATCTCTTTCTCCCTGTCTCTTTCACCTCCCCATCTCTTTCTATCTCTCTTTCACCCCCCATCTCTTTCTCTCTCTCTCTTTCACCCCCCATCTCTTTCTCCCCCATCTCTTTCTCTCTCTCTTTCACCCCCATCTCTTTTACCACCCCCATCTCTTTCTCTCCATTATCTTATGTTTTAAATCTATTCTCATTAGTTTGTATTCGGCTCGGATGGCTAGTCATTTAAAGGGCTGCCAAGAGGGATTTACCGGGAGCCCTGCTGCACGGCGGCCGGCCCGCCCGCCCGCCCTCGTCCCCCGCTCCGTTAACCTGCACAGGGTAATCAGGCTAGACATCTGGGCAGCGTAGCTCTACCGGGTCACACCAACTGAGCATCCTAATGACCTGCTATTTATTCCCTTCTTACTGGGAGCATCACAAACAGCTTCTATCTATCTATCTATCTATCTATCTATCTATCTATCTATCTATCTACAGTGCCTTGCAAAAGTATTCGGCCCCCTTGAACTTTGCGACCTTTTGCCACATTTCAGGCTTCAAACATAAATATATAAAACTGTATTTTTTTGTGAAGAATCAACAACAAGTGGGACACAATCATGAAGTGGAACAACATTTATTGGATATTTCAAACTTTTTTAACAAATTAAAAACTGAAAAATTGGGCGTGCAAAATTATTCAGCCCCTTTACTTTCAGTGCAGCAAACTCTCTCCAGAAGTTCAGTGAGGATCTCTGAATGATCCAATGTTGACCTAAATGACTAATGATGATAAATACAATCCACCTGTGTGTAATCAAGTCTCCGTATAAATTCACCTGCACTGTGATAGTCTCAGAGGTCCGTTAAAAGCGCAGAGAGCATCATGAAGAACAAGGAACACACCAGGCAGGTCCGAGATACTGTTGTGAAGAAGTTTAAAGCCAGATTTGGATACAAAAAGATTTCCCAAGCTTTAAACATCCCAAGGAGCACTGTGCAAGCGATAATATTGAAATGGAAGGAGTATCAGACCACTGCAAATCTACCAAGACCTCGCCGTCCCTCTAAACTTTCAGCTCATACAAGGAGAAGACTGATCAGAGATGCAGCCAAGAGGCCCATGATCACTTTGGATGAACTGCAGAGATCTACAGCTGAGGTGGGAGACTCTGTCCATAGGACAACAATCAGTCATATATTGCACAAATCTGGCCTTTATGGAAGAGTGGCAAGAAGAAAGACATTTCTTAAAGATATCCATAAAAAGTGTAGTTTAAAGTTTGCCACAAGCCACCTGGGAGACACACCAAACATGTGGAAGAAGGTGCTCTGGTCAGATGAAACCAAAATGTAACTTTTTGGCAACAATGCAAAATGTTATGTTTGGCGTAAAAGCAACACAGCTCATCACCCTGAACACTGTCAAACATGGTGGTGGCAGCATCATGGTTTGGGCCTGCTTTTCTTCAGCAGGGACAGGGAAGATGGTTCAAATTGATGGGAAGATGGATGGAGCCAAATACAGGACAATTCTGGAAGAAAACCTGATGGAGTCTGCAAAAGACCTGAGACTGGGACGGAGATTTGTCTTCCAACAAGACAATGATCCAAAACATAAAGCAAAATCTACAATGGAATGGTTCAAAAATAAACATATCCAGGTGTTAGAATGGCCAAGTCAAAGTCCAGACCTGAATCCAATCGAGAATCTGTGGAAAGAACTGAAAACTGCTGTTCACAAATGCTCTCCATCCAACCTCACTGAGCTCGAGCTGTTTTGCAAGGAGGAATGGGAAAAAATTTCAGTCTCTCGATGTGCAAAACTGATAGAGACATACCCCAAGCGACTTACAGCTGTAATCGCAGCAAAAGGTGGCGCTACAAAGTATTAACTTAAGGGGGCTGAATAATTTTGCACGCCCAATTTTTCAGTTTTTGATTTGTTAAAAAAGTTTGAAATATCCAATAAATGTCGTTCCACTTCATGATTGTGTCCCATTTGTTGTTGATTCTTCACAAAAAAATACAGTTTTATATCTTTATGTTTGAAGCCTGAAATGTGGCAAAAGGTCGCAAAGTTCAAGGGGGCCGAATACTTTCGCAAGGCACTGTATCTACTTCTTACTGAGAGCATCACAACAGCTTCTATCTATATATCTACTTCTTACTGAGAGCATCACAACAGCTTCTATCTCAAAGTAAGAAGCCAGAGACCTACCACGCTTCATTCAGTTGTAAACAGTCTTATTACTCTGCAGGGCTAACACTGATTGAAGCTGAATCTCTTCTAGCTGAATATCTCCTTATAAGGAACTGGATGAGCTCACAAACAAGACACACACAAACACATGAATGTATGCACGCGTGCATACAAGCACAAACACATGAACGCATGCACGCGTGCATGCAAGCAAATACACATGAACGCATGCACGCTTGCATTCAAACACATGTACGCATGCACACGTGCATACAAACACAAACACATGCACGCGTGCATACCCACACACCTCTCAGATGAGAAGAAGCTCTCTCCTGTGACAGGCAGAGGACACTAGAGTAGGGTGCCCAGGCGGAGTGACGCCAACCCCCTGGCACTAAATCAAAGCATTAGGGAAGAAAGAAGGCATGAAAGAGAGAGATGAGTGTGATATTCAGGCGGAGCATATGGGCTGTATGAGGGGGACAGCTGTTTCTGGAGGGAGGGCATGCAGACTTCCTGTTGGTGGCTTCCTTGTCCGTCTGACATTGCGTTCCTCTAGTGAGTAGCAGGACAGATATTTCCAGATGGTGTGATGCAGGCTAATGGGGTGGTGGTGCTATAGTGAATGGTGCACTGTCTAAACTGTTCCCTCACTACAACCCCAAAAGGCCCACAGCTCCTGAGAGAAAATTCTGACTGTGTCGCTATAGTCCTAGTGTTGCCGGGGGATACAGACACCACAGAGATCCGGGCTCCAGAACCAAGATAGCCAATAAAGACTCACAAACAAAGAATTACCCAGCGTCCCACGGGGTAAGGCGAGACAGACAAGGCATCAATGACACAGCTGAGGAGGTGGAAGTAGGTCGATACTCTCTCCTTCATTTGGATACTCCTCCTCTGTCTCTCCTCCATTTTGCGTGTTCTCCCCTCCTGATGCAGGGATCGATGGAAGGATCGCAGCAGGAGCAAGGTTTCACAACGACACGCTGACACTGTCTGGACATTAGTTTAACAACGCTCCTCCCTCCCTCTCTCTGCTGCTGTCTCTCATTCTCCTCTCTCTCTCTCCTGTCTCTCTCTCGCTCTCTCTCTATCTCTCTCTCTCTCTCTCTCTCTCTCTCTCTCTCCCGTCTCTCTTTTTATCTCTCTCTTTGTCTCTTTCTCCTGTCTCTCCCTCTCTCCTGTCTCTCTCTCTCTCCTCTCTCTCACTCTTTCTCTCTCTCTCACTCTTTGTCTCTCTCTCACTATTTCTCTCTCTCTCTCCCTCTTTCTCTGTCTCTCTCTGTCTTTCTCTCTCCTCTCTCCTCTCTCTCTCTCTCTCTCCTGTCTCTCCTGTCTCTCTCTCTCTCTTTCTCTCTCTCTCTGTCTCTCTCTCTATGTCTCTCGCTCTCTTTCTCTCTCACTCTTTCTTTCTCTCTCTCCTCTCTCTCTCACTCTTTCTCTCTCTCTCACTCTTTCTCTCTCTCACTCTTTCTCTGTCTCTCTCTACTCTCTCCTGTCTCTCTCTCTCTCTCTTTCTCTCACTCTTTCTCTATCTCTCTCCTCTCTCTCTCACTCTTTCTCTCTCTCTCACTATTTCTCTCTCTCACTCTTTCTCTCTCTCACTCTTTCTCTGTCTCTCTCTCTGTCTCTCGCTCTCTCCTCTCTCCTGTCTCTCTCTCTCCTGTCTCTCTTTTTCTCTCTCTCTTTGTCTCTTTTTCCTGTCTCTCTCTCTCCTGTCTCTCTCTCTCACTCTTTCTCTGTCTCTCTCTCTCCTCTCTCCTGTCTCTCTCTCTCTCCTGTCTCTCTCTCTCCTGCCTCTCTCTCTCTCTATGTCTCTCTCTCTATGTCTCTCTCTCTCTTTCTCTCTCTCTCACTCTTTCTCTCTCTCTGTCTCTCTCTCTGTGTCTCTCTCTCTCTCCTCTCTCTCTCTCTCTCTCTCTCTCTCTCTCTCCTCTCTCTCTCGCTCCCCATCTCTCTCTAATCTGAAAAGATTAGTGTGGTCTGGGGCATCAGATGTTGTTATGTGCTGTTGCTTATTCTCTCTCAGAATTACAATACATCACTGTGTGGTCAGACAGACAGAGACCAGTCTCTAATATTACAATAAATCACTGTGTGGTCAGACAGACAGAGACCAGTCTCTAATATTACAATAAATCACTGTGTGGTCAGACAGACAGAGACCAGTCTCTAATATTACAATACATCACTGTGTGGTCAGACAGACAGAGACCAGTCTCTAATATTACAATACATCAATGTGTGGTCAGACAGACAGAGACCAGTCTCTAATATTACAATAAATCACTGTGTGGTCAGACAGACAGAGACCAGTCTCTAATATTACAATAAATCACTGTGTGGTCAGACAGACAGAGACCAGTCTCTAATATTACAATACATCACTGTGTGGTCAGACAGACAGAGACCAGTCTTTAATATTACAGACAGAGAGAGAGGAATGGGATTCTGTACGGCATCGAGCTGCAATACAGAAATACATTTATCAGATTTATTTCTGTGGGTTACAGAAGCAGCCAGACAGAAACAGAACGGCTACATCCCAAATTGTACTCTATTCCCTATTTAGTGCACTACGTTTGACTAGCTCCCTATAGGCCTTGGTTAAAAGTTGTGCACTAAATAGGGAAAAGGGTGTCATTTGTGGGTATGAGTGTGGGTATGAGGGGAGAGTATGAGGGATGCGGGTAGATATTAGGGGTGAGGATGAGTATGAGTGGTGAGTATGAGGGGTGAGTATGAGGGGTGAGTATGAGGGGTGAGTATGAGGTGTGAGGATGAGTATGAGGGGTGAGTATGAGGGGTGAGTATGCGTGGTGAGTATGAGGTGTGAGGGTGAGTATGAGTATGAGGGGTGAGTATGAGTGGTGAGTATGAGGGGTGAGTATGAGGTGTGAGGGTGAGTATGAGGGGTGAGTATGAGCGGTGAGTATGAGGGGTGAGTATGATTGATGAGTATGAGGGGTGAGTTTGAGGGGTGAGTATGAGGGGTGAGGGTTAGTATGAGGGGTGAATATGAGGGGTGAGTATGATTGATGAGTATGAGGGGTGAGTTTGAGGGGTGAGTATGAGGGGTGAGGGTTAGTATGGGGGGTGAGTATGAGGGGTGAGTATGAGGTGTGAGGGTGAGTATGAGGGGTGCATATGAGGGGTGATGGTGGGCATGAGGGTTGAGTATGATTATGAGGGGTGAGTATAAGGTATGAGTATGAGTGGTGAGGGTGAATATGAGGGGTGATGGTGGGTATGAGGGGTGAGGGTGGGTATGATGGGTGAGTATGAGTGTGCGGGGGGCTCGGAATGCTTCAGAATGCTCTGATGCCATAACAACTACTGCTTCCACTTGACCAATCAAACAGTTCAATGCTCGTCTGCATGAATGCATGCTCCCTTCCTGTCTTCCACCGCCCCAGGCCTGATAAGGCACACAGGAAGTGCTACAGATGTAAAGCAATATGGGGATGGCTCCATCTGGTCTTCTACTACCAGTAATATGGGGATGGCTCCATCTGGCCTTCTACTACCAGTAATATAGGGATGGCTCCATCTGGCCTTCTACTACCAGTAATATGGGGATGACTTTATCTGGCCTTCTACTACCAGTAATATGGGGATGACTCCATCTGGTCTTCTACTACCAGTAATATAGGGATGGCTCCATCTGGCCTTCTACTACCAGTAATATGGGGATGGCTCCATCTGGCCTTCTACTACCAGTAATATGGGGATGGCTCCATCTGGCCTTCTACTACCAGTAATATGGGGATGGCTCCATCTGGCCTTCTACTACCAGTAATATGGGGATGGCTCCATCTGGTCTTCTACGTGAAGCTAGTTCCCACCATATTGGGATCAGGTGTGTGAGGGAGTGGGAGGTTGTTTGGGGAGCGGGCCGTAAGAGGGTGACAATGTACTCTGAGTTGAAAACAGCTGCTGGACAGATCTCTCTTCCTGGAACAGGCACTTGTGGGCTCACGCACATACTGGCACTCAGCCTACTTCCAATCCAATTACCAGTAAAACTAAGGGCATGGAAAGGACACACACTCACATACAACATACTGTCGTGTGTGTGTGTGTGTGTGTTTGTGATGCCAGAAGAGAGTCCGTTGGCTCAGAGGGGAAGGGCATTGCTGACCGATACTCTCCGTTCCCTCCTCTCTGCCAAGACCATTTGAGCCAACAGACATATACTCTCTCTCAAAAAAAACACACACACACACACACACACACACACACACACACACACACACCCTGAGAGCTTTAATGTGGCTGCACCCTGAGCCAAAACTGCTTCTAAGGGCATTCTCAGAGTAGGCCTGGTTCATAAACAACCCCCCTTAAAAACATTGGTGTAAAACAAGCTTATATCTTTGGTTCTGATAGGATACAACATCTGAACTAAGCTCATGAGGCATGAATTAGTTATATTCTTTAAAATGGGTACACACTGAGTATACCAAATATTAAGAACACCTTACTAATATTGAGTATCAGCCCTCCATTTTGCCCTCAGAACAGCCTCAATTCGTCGGGGCATAGACTCTACAAGGTGTTGAAAGCGTTCCACAGGGATGCTGGCCCATGTTGACTTCCCACGCTTATGTCAAGTTGGTTGGATGTTCGTTTATGTGGTGGACAATTCTTTGATACACATGGGAAACTGTTGATCATGAAAAACCCACTAGCGTTTCCAGTCTTGACACACTCAAACCGGTGTGCCTGGAACCTACTACCATACCCTGTTCTAAGGCACTTAAATCTTTTGTCTTGACCATTCCCCCTCTGAATGGCACCCACACACAATCCATATCTCAATTATCTCAAGGCTTAAAAATCCTTCTTTAACTTGTCTCCTCCCAACATCTACACTGATTGGAAGTGGATTCAACAGGTGACATCAATAAGGGATCATAGCGTTTACCTGGATTCACCTGGTCAGTTTATGTCATTGTAAGAGCAGGTGTTCCTAATGTTTTGTACAATCAGTGAATATCATAAATACACACAGAACAAAAACACAAGTGTTGGCCCCATGTTTCCTGAGCTGAAATAAAAGATCCCAGGTCTTTGCCAAGATAATCCATCCTTCTAACAGGTGTGGCATATCAAGAAGCTGATTAAACGGATTGATAATTACACAGGTGCACCTTGTGCTGGGGACAATAAAAGGACACTCTAAAATGTGCAGTTTGTCACACAGCACAATGCCACAGATGTCTCAAGTTTTGAGAGAGCATGCAATTGGCATGCATACTGACTTGCCAGAGAATTCAATGTTCATGTCACTACCATAAACTGCCTCCAATGTCGTTTTAGAGAATTTGTCCAACCGGCCTCACAAACAGCTTGTGTGGACGAGCGGTTTGCTGATGTCAATTTTGTGAACGGAGTGCCCCATGGTGGCAGTGGGGTTTTATTTGATCATTTTACCTTTAACTAGGCAAGTCAGTTAAGAACAAATTCTTATTTTCAATGACAGCCTAAGAACAGTGGGTTAAGTGCCTTGTTCAAGGGCAGAACGACAGATTTTTACCTTGTCAGCTCGGGGATTCAATCTTGCAACCTTTCGGTTACTAGTCCAACGCTTTAAACTCTAGACTAAATGCCGCCCGGGTTATGGTATAGCCAGGCATAAGTTACGGACAACAAACACAATCGATGGAAATTTGAATGCACAAAAATACCGTGTTGAGATCCTGAGGCCCATTGTGAGGCCCTTTATTTTATTAAGGTATCTGTGACCAACATAGCATATCTATAATCCCAGTCATGTGTAATCCATAGACTAGGGACTAATTAGTTAATTTATTTCCTTATGACCTGCAACTCAGTAAAGTCAATGAAATTGTTGTATATTGCGTTTATATTTTTGTTGAATATAAATCCAAAAATGGACGAGGCAACTAAGGATTCTAGTTTAGCCCTTTCCCCTAGGACCTATTCCCCTAGCTCACTAGCCCCTTCCCCTAGCCCATACGTCTAGCTCCTTCCCCTAGCACTCTAGCCCATACGTCTAGCTCCTTCCCCTAGCACTCTAGCCCATACGTCTAGCCCCTTCCCCTAGCACTCTAAGCCCATACATCTACCCCCTATTCCCCTAGCACCTAACCTCCTAGCCCCCTCCTTTAGACCTTACTGTGTGCAGACATGAAGGAGCGGGTTGGGAGTGCTGAGTGCCCATGGCCCTGGCTCTACCCTCAGAGAGTGATTCATATTCTGAGTACCTCATCCTGCTCCAGTCTGGATGATGACTCATTCAAACTGATTCTATATGGGAGGTTGATATTCTGGGATCTCCTTTGAAAATGTGCTCTATATTTAAGATAGTAGTAGCTACTCACACATATATCGATCAGACTACGGGGTGCTCATACTATTTCATTCACAGCCTTCCCCTGGGCCTGGCTATTGATTCTACTTTACTTTTATTCACATTCAGAGTATGCCTTCTCGCCTCAGAATCAAACACATCTGCTGTAAAGTGAGTCTTATTGATGTTACACTAACCAAGCCTTTGTCCGACCGTGAGGTTTGCTCCACTCTGTGTGTGTGTGTGTGTGTGTGTGTGTGTGTGTGTGTGTGTGTGTGTGTGTGTGTGTGTGTGTGTGTGTGTGTGTGTGTGTGTGTGTGTGTGTGTGTGTGTGTGTGTGTGTGTGTGTGTGTGTGTGTGTGTGGTGAAGTTAGTTTGATCACGTGGAGCTGATTTACTCCATCTCTCAGTGACAGAAGGACCCCGTGATCAAACCTCCTTTAGATATCTCTCTCTTTCCCTCTCTCGCTCCTTCTTTTAGAAGTCACAGGGGAGAGGGAGAAAGAGGAGGTAGAGAGAAAGTTCTTGAAAGTAGAGAGTGGAAGAATCTCTCGCTTTATTGGCATGGGAAACATACGTTAACATTTCCAAAGCAAGTGAATTAGATAATATACAAAAGTGAAATAAACAATAAAAATTAACAGTAAACATAACACACACAGAAGTTCCAAAAGAACTAAGACATTACAAATGTCATATTATGTAAATATATAGTGTTGTAACGATGCGCAAATAGTTAAAGTAAAAAAGGGAAAATAAATCAACATAAATATGGGTTGTATTTAAAATTGTGTTTGTTCTTCACTGGTTGCCCTTTTCTCGTGGCAACAGGTCACAAATCTTGCTGCTGTGATGACACACTGTGGAATTTCACCCAGTAGATATGGGAGTTTATCAAAATTGGGTTTGTCTTCAAATTCTTTGTGGATCTGTGTAATCTGAGGGAAATTTGTGTCTCTAATATGATCATACATTTGACAGGAGGTTAGGAAGTGCAGCTCAGTTTCCACCTCATTTTGTGGGCAGTCAGCACAGAGCTTGTCTTCTCTTGAGAGCCAGGTCTGCCTACAGCAGCAGGGCTATGCTCACTGAGTCTGTACATAGTCAAAGCTTTCCTTAAGTTTAGGTCAGTCACAATGGTCAGGTATTCTGCCGCTGTGTACTCTCTGTTTAGGGCCAAATAGCTTTCTAGTTTGCTCTGTGTTTTTTAGTTAATTCTTTCCAATGTGTCAAGTAATTATCTTTCTATTTTCTCATGATTTGGTTGGGTCTAATTGTGTTGCTGTCCTGGGGCTCTGTGGGGTGTGTTTGTGTTTGTGAACAGAGCCCCAGGACGAGCTTGCTTAGGGGACTCTTCTCCAGCTTCATATTTTATTTAACTCGTTAAGTCAGTTAAGAGCAAACTCTTATTTACAATGACAGCCTACCCTGGCCAAACCCAGATGACGCTGGGCCAATTGTGCACCACACTATGGGACTCCCAATCACGGGCGATTGTGATACAGCCTGGAATCGAACCAGGGTCTGTAGTGACGCATCTAGCACTGAGATGCAGTGCGCCACTCATCCCTCTGTAGGTGAAGGCTTTGTTATAGAAGGTTTGGGGATCTCTTCCTTTTAAGTGGTTGTAGAATTTAACGACTCTTTTCTGGATTTTGATAATAAGTGGTTATCGGCCTAATTCTGCTCTGCATGCATTATTCTCTCTCGCTCTCTCTGTCTCTCTTACACACACTCTCACATATCAGTGCTACAATTCACAACCACTTACAACAAATGAGCGGGTAGACCCTGGGTGTATGTGTGTGTGACCTTGCTGAGGTTGGCATTAAACTAAAGACCAGGGCTACCTGGTCACACAGAGCTATCATAGACAACGCTGATGCTACGGCAGGAGGCGGGAATAAGTACAAGAAGTCCTGCTATGACCTCCACAGAGTCATCAAATAATAACAATATAGGAATAAGGTGGAATCGTAATACACAGGCTACGACACCCACTGCATGTGGGAGAGGCTACAGTTCATTACGGATTACAAAGAAAGACCCAACCGTGATCTGCCCGACGATGCCTCTCTACCAGACAAACTCAATGCATTTTATTCCGTCTTTGACAACAACAACATCAAGCCGGGTGTGAGGGCCGTCACCGACCCAGAGGACTGGGTGATCTCGCTCTCCGAGGCCAACGAGGGTCTTTAATCAGGTCAACACCCGCAAGGCTGCGGGCCCCGACTGTATTCTAGGGTGCGTTCTCAGAGCATGCACAGAACCACTGTCAGGCATATTCACTGTAATTTTCAACCTCTCCTGGTCCCAGTCTGTAATATCCACGTTTGAATTATAATTATCCCTGTTCCTAGGAACTCTAAGGATTCATGCCACAATGACTACCGCCCTGTAACTCACTTCTGTAATCATGAAGTGCTTTGAGACACTGCTTAGGCACACATTAACCATCCCAGACACCCTGGACCCAGTCCAATTTGCATACTGCCCAAAAAGATCCATAGACGACGCCATCTCAATAAGAATAACGAGGCTATATACTGGGGGCACCGGTACCGAGTCAGTGTGCAGGGGTACAGGCTAGTTGAGGTAATCTGTACATGTAGGTGGGGGCGAAGTTACTATGCATAGGTAACAAACACACAGCGAGTAGCAGCAACACAAGAGGGAAGGGGGGGGGGTATTGTCAATGTAAATTGTTCGGTGGCGAGTTTTATGAACTGTTCAGCAGTCTGATGGTTTGGGGGTAGAAACAGTCTACAAATTGGGTGACTGGAGTCCCTGACAATTTTATGGGCTTTCCTCTGACACCGCCTATTATATAGGTCCTGGATGGCAGGAAGCTTGGCCCCAGTGATGTACTGGGCCGTTCGCATTACCCTCTGTAGTGCCTTACGATCAGATGCCGAGCAGTTGCCATACCAGACAGTGATGCAACCAGTCAGGATGGTACAGCTGCAGAACCTCTTGAGGATCTGGGGGCCTGTGCCAAACCTCCTGAGGGGGAAAAGGTTTTGTTGTGCCCACTTCACAACTGTCTTGGTATGTTTGGACCATGATAGTTTGTTGGTGGTGTGGACACCAAGGAACTTGAAACTCTCGACCCGCTCCACTACAGCCCCGTCGATGTTAATGGGGGCTTGTTTGGTCCACCTTTTCCAGTAGTCCATGATCAGCTCCTTTGTCTTGCTCACATTGAGGGAGAGGTTGTTGTCCTGGCACCACATTGCCAGTTCTCTGACCTCCTCCCTATAGGCTGTTTCATTGTTGTCGGTGATCAGGCCTACCATTGTTGTGCCGTCAGCAAACTTAATGATGGTGTTGGAGTCGTGTTTGGCCACGCAGTCATGGGTGAAGAGGGAATGCGGGAGGGAACTAAGTACACACCCCTGAGGGGCCCCAGTGTTAAAGATCAGCGTGGCAGACGTGTTGTTGCCCACTCTTACCACCTGGGGGCGGCACGTCACGAAGTCCAGGATCCAGTTGCAGAGGGAGGTGTTTAGTCTAAGAGTTCTTAGCTTAGTGATGAGCTTCGTGGGCACTATGGTGCTGAACGCTGAGCTGTAGTTGATGAACAGCATTCTCACATAGGTATTCCTTTTGTCCAGGTGAGAAAGGGCAGTGTGGAGTGCGATTGAGATTGTGTCATCTGTGGATCTGTTGGGGTGTTATGCAAATTGGAGTGGGTCTAGGGTATCCGGGAGGATGCTGTTGATGTGAGACATGACCAGCCTTTCAAAGCACTTCCTGGCTATCGAAGTAAGTGCCACGGGGCGGTAATCATTTAGACAGGTTACCTTTGCTTCCTTGGGCACAGGGACTATGGTGGTCTGCTTGAAACACGTAGGTATTACAGACTCCGTCAGGGAGAGGTTGAAAAGGTCAGTGAAGACACTTGACAGTTGGTCCGCGCATGACAACGTCATCGATGCACTTATGACTGAGGTGGTGTATTTCTCAGTGTCATTAGATGAATCGCGGAACATATTCCAGTCTGTGCTAGAAAAACAGTCCTGTAATGTAGCATCCGCATCATCTGACCACTTCCGTATTGAGGGAGTCACTGGTACTTCCTGCTTTAGTTTTTGCTTGTAAGCAGGAATCAGGAGGATAGAATTGTGGTCAGATTTGACAAATGGAGGGCGTGGGAGAGCTTTGTATGCATCTCTGTGTGTGGAGTAAAGGTGGTCTAGGATTTTTTTTCCCTGATTGCACATGTGACATGCTGGTAAATATTAGGTAAAACTGATTTATGTTTGCCTGCATTAAAGTCCCCGTCCACTAGGGGCGCCACTTCTGACTCCTGAACATCTAAATCAAATCAAATTTCATTTGTCATATACACATGGTTAGTAGATGTTAATGCGAGTGTAGTGAAATGCTTGTAAAAAAAAAATTAAGAACAAATTCTTATTTTCAATGACGGCCTATGAACAGTGGGGTAACTGCCTTGTTCAGGAGCAGAACAACAGATTGTTACCTTGTTAGCTCGGGGATTCGATCTTGCAACCTTTCGGTTACTAGGCCAACGCCCTAACCACTAGGCTACCTGCTGCATCGATTCTACCTCCATCATCATTAAGTGATCGATAGACAATCTACCTCCATCACTCCAGCATCCCTGCACATGTAAATATGGTATTGGAACTGACTTTTTAAATATTTCCTGTATATGGTATGCTTACTTCATATATATCTATTGTGTTTTAAAATGTTTTTAATTTTAAGTAATACATTGTAATTGATTATTCCATTGTTGGGCTTTCCGTTGTTGGGGTTTGCGAGAAAGACATTTAACTGTACTTGTGCATGTGCCATGAAAAAAATGAAACTTGAAACTTAAGTGATCGATAGAGAATTGAGGGACTTTGTCTTCATAATGTCATTTTTTTAATGAACTGTTTTGACTTTTTCTCCTCAATTTTGTGATATCAAATTGGTAGTTACATTCTTGTCCCACCACTGTGTGGTGTCTTTGGCATCTTTAAAACTGAAGACTTATTTTTCAAATAGCTCTCTGTAATTATTATTACGCGATTAGACTGATTATTCATGTAACTGTAATTAACTAGGAAGGCGGGGCACCAAGGAAAATATTCAGATTACAAAGTTTTAATTTTCCTAATTTAACTTTCAGATATTTTAATATCCGATCAATTAGTCTTCGAATTAATAAATTATTATTTACCTCATGTTAGTCTCATTCCAAACGTCGTAAATTGTTGGTTATCTGCACAAACCCAGTCTTCACTATGAGTCATACATACATCAATTGTCTTAAAATCGTTTATTTACTAACTAAGTAATTCACAGAAATGCATAAACAAACAAACAAAGTAGATATGGTTACAAAGAAATGATAGGGGAATATGCCCTAGTGGGCTAAACCATCATGGCAGCTTGTTAGACAAAAGGGGAGTAGGGGTCAGCTGAGAAGGCACTACAGAGTTGATAATTATAACAATTGAAATGCTAATCCTTTGCACATGAACGCTCACTCATTCTGGAATAATTGCAATCAATATATATATATATATATTTATGGTCAGTGAGTCGTCGGGATCTCTGTTGAAAAGTTTGTTTTTGTTGGAGAGTTTTTCCTCTCTCTCTGTTGTGGTTAGAATGGATAGTTCAGAGTGACATTCATTCATGTCGTTATAGGCTAGATGTTTCGGCGGTTGTCGGTCTTCGCGTTCAATGACACCGAATTCCTAGCTGCAGACTAGTAATAAATATCAAAGACTTGTTCTTATTCTGTCGGTATCGATAGTCTAAGAGTTTAACCATGTGGTATGGTTAAAAGATTCATCAATCTACTCAAACCTTAGCTTATACTCAGGTTTATGGTCTCTGCTCAAACCTTGGCCCTCTTGTGGTAAGCTGGTCTGCAACCATTAGCCATCTCGTAATTGAGGTAAGCTCGGTCTGGTGATAGAAAACCCAGGCGGGAGTTTTATTCGGGACATAGAAAAAGGCTGTCTAATGACAGGTCCTGTCTGTGCCCCTGGGGGCGTGCCAATGACTTAGTGAAACTTTTTAGGGAATTTCCTTCATTAAACAGTCCAAAATCACATTACACAATTTCACAAACAGTATCATCCTAACTCATTCATCTTATACAACAATTAGATGTAAGCCTCATAACTGAGGCTATTGTATAAACAGTGTTATGGTAATGTGGCTGTATTGTCTCCCATGAGTTTCACAAACTTGTACCAAACGGACCAGTTCGTAGCTGGAATCTTCACCAATCTATTATACCTTCTCAAGAACATAAATGTCGTTCTGTTCTCCAGTTCTGTGAGGTGGAAGAAATGAATTTGTTCTCTCTATGAAACTCACTCTGTCTCTATACTGTGGCCATGAGGAGATAATCTCCTCCAGGAATTTACGACCTCTCTGACCACATCAGCCTGGTTGTAGGAGACAGAGAGAGATTGTGCCGAGGTAGGGAGATGGTGCTCGCTGTGTCCAAAGAGGGCAACGTCATGACAACTACAAGTCCCGTACGGACTCGGGAGAGGCGAAGGTTGAGAGCCATGAGTCCTCCGAAACATGACTCTTCCAAGCTGCACTGCTTCTTGACACACTGGTCATTTAAGCCAGCCGCACCAATGTGTCGGAGGAAATACTGTACAACTTGCGACTGACGTCAGCGTGCATGACTGGCAAGCGGTACCGGAGCGCCAATTCTAGGTCCAAAAGCCTTCTCAATAGCTTCTAACCCCAAGCCATAAGACTGCTGAACATCTAATCAAATGGCTACACAGACTATTTGCATTGCCCCCTCCCCCCTATTTTACGCTACTCTGTTTATTATCTATGCATAGTCACTTTAACTCTACCTAGCTGTACATATTAGCTCAAATAACCGGTGCCCCTGCACATTGACTCTCTACCCCCTGTATATAGCCTCGCTGTCACGGCTGTTAGAAGGAGAGGACCAAGGTGCAGCGTGGTGAGCGTACATTTTATTTTATTGATCAAAATGACGCCAAACAAAACAATAAACACTACAAAAACAAACCGTGAAGCTCAAAGGCTTTGTGCCCTAAACAAAGTCAACTTCCCACAAAGACAGGTGGGAAAAGGGCTACCTACCTAAGTATGGTTCCCAATCAGAGACAACGATAGACAGCTGTCACTGATTGAGAACCATACCCGGCCAAAACATAGAAATACAAAATCATAGATAACAAAACATAGAATTGCCCACCCCAAATCACACCCTGACCAAACCAAATAGAGACATTAAAAGGCTCTCTAAGGTCAGGGCGTGACACTCGCTATTGTTATTTTACTACTGCTCTTTAATTATTTGTTATTCTTCTTTCTTAATTATCTATTTTTTACTTAACACATACTTTCTTAAAATGACATTGTTGGTTAAGGGCTTGTCAGTAAGCATTTCACTGTAAGGTCAACATCTGTTGTATTCGGCGCATGTGACAAATAAAATTTGATGTATTTTCTAATCAGAGGAGTGAATATTGAAATGCTTGATAGAAAATGTGGATATCTGTGGGGACATTCAGGTCATGGCAACCGGTGTGTGCTGAGAGAGATGAGGGAAAGGGGAGATACCTAGTCAGTTGTAAAAGTGAACACATTCAACTGAAATGTGTCTTCCGCACTTAATCAACCCTCTGAATCAGAGAGGTGCGGGGTCTGCCTCAATAGACATCCACCTCAACAAGGGCAGAATGGTAATGTTTGAGATGTGAGCCTAATTCCGTGCCACAGGGAAGGAATCTGTTTTTCCTGAATCCAATAACAGTGATCCAAGGGGCTTGGGAATGTTTACAACGCATACTGCTTCATCCTGTTACCGCTCTCTTTGTTTCTTTCTCTGTCACACACACACACACACACACACACACAGAGAGAGAGAGAGAGAGAGCTCTAACACAGTGAGTCTCAAGTTGACACACAACAGGAAGTTGACAAATCATCTGAAAAAGCTATGGTTTATTCAAAGCATAATCTCTAAAAGTGAATATAAATCTGTTATTACAACCTGGCTACATTGGTATGTACAGTTGATGTATCTCTATTAATCTAATATTCAAACACATTACAGAGGGATCACAATACAACATTCATTAGATAAATACAACAAAATGTTGAGGTGGTTACATGATGGTCTGTGTTGCAATTCATTTAAACACCATATTTAAGATGAAAGTGAATAAAAAACAAGACACGTTGTCCGTTATAAAAGCAGCAGTCCATGGATATTTGACTACCAGCTGTAACACACTGAGAACATAATGTACCGTGAACATAACACCAGCGCCACAAGAAATAATTAACAGATTATTACCACAATACTAAGAAGAGAATGTGTATACAGTCCACTGTTGAGTGGACAGAGAATGGACGGGCAGGGGAGAACTGTCCTGGTGGACTGGCAGGGGAGAACTGTCCTGGTGGACTGGCAGGGAAGTACTGTACTGTACTGGTGGACTGGCAGGGAAGTACTGTACTGTACTGGTGGACTGGCAGGGAAGTACTGTACTGGTGGACTGGCAGGGAAGTACTGTACTGTACTGGTGGACTGGCAGGGAAGTACTGTACTGGTGGACTGGCAGGGAAGTACTGTACTGGTGGACTGGCAGGGAAGTACTGTACTGGTGGACTGGCAGGGAAGTACTGTACTGTACTGGTGGACTGGCAGGGAAGTACTGTACTGGTGGACTGGCAGGGAAGAACTGTACTGGTGGACTGGCAGGGAAGTACTGTACTGGTGGACTGGCAGGGAAGTACTGTACTGGTGGACTGGCAGGGAAGTACTGTACTGTACTGGTGGACTGGCAGGGGAGAACTGTCCTGGTGGACTGGCAGGGAAGTACTGTACTGTACTGGTGGACTGGCAGGGAAGTACTGTACTGGTGGACTGGCAGGGAAGTACTGTACTGTACTGGTGGACTGGCAGGGAAGTACTGTACTGGTGGACTGGCAGGGAAGTACTGTACTGGTGGACTGGCAGGGAAGAACTGTACTGGTGGACTGGCAGGGAAGTACTGTACTGGTGGACTGGCAGGGAAGTACTGTACTGGTGGACTGGCAGGGAAGTACTGTCCTGACAGAGAATGGACAGGCAGGGTAGTACTCTACTGTGTTACAGACTACAGAAGCCTTGTAAATGTGATTGGTTAAATGTGGGAAACATGGGAGTTGTAGTCAGGGAAGAAGAGACAACAGAGAAAGAAAGAGAGAGATGCAGAGGAAGAGGGGATGGATAAAGGGAGAGAGAAATAAAGAGAGAAAGAAGGACGGATATATGGGGGCGAATCATTTAAATGAAGTAGCTAACCCAGAGCCGCGAAGTGTGTGTGTCTTCCTTAGCTCTGTCTCCATGGTTACAGAGACGGCGACAAGGCTCCGAGTCGCCTTGAGGGTGACCTTGTCTCTGATAAAAACCCACAGGCACAAATAAACACACACTTACACAAACACACACAGCACAGGAGGCTGCTGAGAGGAGGACGGCTCATCATAATGGCTGGAATGGAGTGAATGGAATAGAATGGAATGGAGTGAATGGAATAGAATGGAATGGAGTGAATGGAATAGAATGGAATGGAGTAAATGGAATAGAATGGAATGGAATGGAATGGAGTGAATGGAATGGAATGGAGTGAATGGAATGGAGTGAATGGAATAGAATGGAATGGAATGGAGTGAATGGAATGGAATGGAGTGAATGGAATGGAGTGAATGGAATGGAATAGAATGGAATGGAGTGAAGGGAATGGAATGGAATGGAGTGAATGGAATGGAATGGAGTGAATAGAATGGAATGGAATGGAGTGAATGGAATGGAATGGAGTGAATAGAATGGAATGGAGTGAATGGAATGGAATGGAATGGAGTGAATGGAATGAAATGGAGTGAATGGAATGGAGTGAATGGAATAGAATGGAATGGAGTGAAGGGAATGGAATGGAATGGAGTGAATGGAATGGAATGGAGTGAATAGAATGGAATGGAATGGAATGGAGTGAATGGAATGGAATGGAGTGAATGGAATGGAATGGAATGGAGTGAATGGAATATAATGGAATGGAATGGAGTGAATGGAATGGAATGGAGTGAATGGAATGGAATGGAATGGAGTGAATGGAATGGAGTGAATGGAATGGAATGGAGTGAATGGAATGGAGTGAATGGAATGGAGTGAATAGAATGGAGTGAATGGAACGGAATGGAGTGAATGGAATGGAGTGAATGGAATGGAGTGAATGGAATGGAATGGAGTGAATGGAATGGAGTGAATAGAATGGAATGGAATGGAGTGAAGGGAATAGAATGGAATGGAATGGAGTGAATGGAATGGAATGGAGTGAATGGAATGGAATGGAGTGAATGGAATGGAGTGAATGGAACGGAATGGAGTGAAGGGAATAGAACGGAATGGAATGGAGTGAATGGAATGGAATGGAATTCAGTGAATGGAATGGAATGGAGTGAATGGAACGGAATGGAATGGAGTGAATGGAATGGAGTGAATGGAATGGAGTGGAGTGAATGAATTGGAGTGAATGGAATGGAATGGAGTGAATGGAATGGAGTGAATAGAATGGAGTGAATGGAATGGAATGGAGTGAATGGAATGGAGTGAATGGAATGGAGTGGAGTGAATTAATTGGAGTGAATGAAATTGAGTGAATGGAATGGAATGAATGGAATGGAGTGAATGAAATGGAATGGAATGGAATGGAGTGAATGGAACGGAATGGAGTGAATGGAATGGAGTGAATAGAATGGAGTGAATGGAATGGAATGGAATGGAGTGAATGGAATGGAGTGAATGGAACGGAATGGAGTGAATGGAATGGTGTGAATGGAATGGAGTGAATGGAATGGAGTGAATGGAATGGAATGAATGGAATGGAGTGAATGAAATGGAATATAATGGAATGGAGTGAATGGAACGGAATGGAGTGAATGGAATGGAGTGAATAGAATGGAGTGAATGGAATGGAGTGAATGGAATGGAGTGAATGGAATGGAGTGAATGGAACGGAATGGAGTGAATGGAATGGTGTGAATGGAATGGAGTGAATGGAATGGAATGGAGTGAATGGAATGGAGTGAATAGAATGGAGTGAATGGAATGGAATGGAGTGAATAGAATGGAGTGAATAGAATGGAGTGAATGGAATGGAATGGAGTGAATGGAATGGAGTGAATGGAATGGAATAAATGAAATGGAATGGAGTGAATGGAATGGAATGGAGTGAATGGAATGGAGTGAATGGAATGGAATGGAGTGAATAGAATGGAGTGAATAGAATGGAGTGAATGGAATGGAGTGAATAGAATGGAATGGAGTGAATGGAATGGAGTGAATGGAATGGAATGGAGTGAATAGAATGGAGAGAATAGAATGGAGTGAATGGAATGGAATGGAGTGAATGGAATGGAGTGAATGGAATGGAGTGAATGGAACGGAATGGAGTGAATGGAATGGAGTGAATGGAATGGAATGGAGTGAATGGAATGGAGTGAATAGAATGGAGTGAATGGAATGGAGTGAATAGAATGGAGTGAATCCAATA